>NC_050068.2:91698122-92000934 GCF_009764565.3 Dermochelys coriacea | reverse complement strand
TTCAAAAACAGACTCCAACGAGAGACTGCTGAATTGGAATTAATTTGCAAATTGAATACAATTAACTTAGGCTTGAATAGAGACTGGAAGTGGATGGGTCATTACACAAAATAAAACTATTTCCCCATGTTATTCCCCCCTGCCTCTCCCCTCCCCCCACTGTTCCTCAGACGTTCTTGTCAACTGCTGGAAATGGCCCATCTTGGGTATCACTACAAAAGGTTTTCTTTCTCCACCCCCCCACCCGTTCTCCTGCTGGTAATAGCTCATCTTAAGTGATCACTCTTCTTACATTGCCTATGGTAACACCCATTGTTTCATGTTCTCTGTATATATAAATCTCCCTGCTGCATTTTCCACTGAATGTATCCGATGAAGTGAACTGTGGCTCACGAAAGCTTATGTTCAAATAAATTTGTTAATGTGTCACAAGTACTCCTTTTCTTTTTGCAAATACAGACTAACACAGCTGCTACTCTGAAAAAAAGATCTGAACAGTCATTTAGGTAAAATCTAACACTTCCTTTATTGATTCTGCTCTTCCCCCCCCATTTGGATAAATAGAACCAGAATACACACCAACCAAAATACAATCCAGAAGTTATCAGAGCATTACATTTGAATAACCAATTCTGAGAGAGTGAGGAGGGCTTTAAACTAGGTTCTATGGGGGATTGAGACCTAAGCCCTGAGGTAAGTGGGGAAGTGGAATACTGGGAGGAAACACAAGGTAGAGGGTGCAACGGGGAAGGCCTCCTGATTTATACCGACAAAGTAGGACAATCAGCTAATTATCTTAGGTGCTTGTACATGAATGCAAGAAGCATTGGAAGTCCTGGCACAGTCAAGGAACTATGATGTGATTGGAATAACAGAGACTTGATGGAGTAACTCAAATGACTGGAGCATTGTCATGGATGGGAATAAACTGTTCAGGAAGGACAGACAGGGGAGGAAAGTTAGAGAATTTTTACTGTATGTAAGAGAGTAGTATGATTGCTCAGAGCTCCAGTATGAAACTGGAGAAAAGCCTGTTGAGAGTCTTTGGGTTAAGTTTAGAGGCGAGAGCAACAAGGGTGATGTCATAGTGGGTGTCTGCAATAGACCACCAGACGAGGAGGATGAGGTAGATGAAGCTTTCTTCGGACAACTAACTGAAGTTTCCAGTCACAGGCCTTGGTTCTCATGGGGGACTTCAATCTCTCTGACATCTCCTGGGAGAGCAATACAGCTATACACAGACAATCCAGGAAGTTTTTGGACAGTGTTGGGGACAACTTCCTGGTACAAGTGCAGGAGGAACCAACTAGGGGTCATGCTCCTCTTGACCTGCTGCTCACAAACAGGGAAGAATTGGTAGGGGAAGTAGAAATAGGTCGCAACCTAGGCAGCAGTGACCATGAGATGGTCGAGTCCAGGATCCTGACAAAAGGAAAAAGGGAGAGCAGCAGAATATGGACACTGGACTTCAGAAAAGCAGAGTTTGACTCCCTCAGGGAACTGATGGGCAGGATCCCCGGGAGGCTAATATGAGTTGGAAAGGAGTCCAGTTGAGCTGGCTGTATTTTAAAGAAGCCTTATTGAGGGCGTAAGAATAAACAATCCCAATGTGCAGAAAGAATAGCAAATATGGCAGGCAACCATCTTGGCTTAACAGCAAAGTCTTTGTTGAGCTTAAACACAAAAAGGAAGCTTATAAGATGTGGAAACTTGGTCAGATGACTAGGGAGGAGTATAAAAATACAGCTCAAGCATGCCAGGGTGTAGTCAGGAAGGCCAAAGCACAATTAGAGTTGCAGCTCACAAGGGATGTGGAGGGTAACAGGAAGGGTTTCTATGGGTATATTAGCAACAAGAAGAAGGTCAGGGAAAGTGTGGGACTCTTACTGAATGAAACCTAGAGACAGATGATGTGAAAAAAACTGAAGTACTCAATGCTTTTTTCATCTCGGTCTTTGCAGACAAGGTCAGCTCCCAGACTGCTGCAGCACAGTGTGGGGAGGAGTGAGCAGCCCTCAGTGGTGAAAGAACAGGTTAAGGACTATTTAGAAAAGCTGGACATGCACAAGACCATGGGTCCAGATCTAATGCATCCGAGGATGCTGAGGGAGTTGGCTGATGTGATTACAGAGCCATTGGCCATTATCTTTGAAAACTCATGGTGATTGGGGAGGTCTCAGACAATTTGAAAAAGGAAAACATAGTGCCCATCTTTAAAAAGGGAAGAAGGAGAATCCGGGGAACTACAGACGAGTCAGCATCACCTCAGTCCCCAGAGAATTCATGGAGCAAGTCCTCAAGGAATCCATTTTGAAGCACTTGGAGGAGAGGAAGGTGATCAGGAACAGTTAGCATGTTTTCACCAAGGGCAAATCATGCCTGACCAACCTGATTGCCTTCTATGATGATATAACTGGCTCTGTGGATATGGGGAAAGAGGTGGCCATGACATATCTTGACTTTAGCAAAGTTTTTGATATGGTATCCCACAGTATTCTTGCCAGCAAGTTAAAGAAGTATGGATTGGATGAATGGATTATAAAGGGTATAGAAAGCTAGCTAGATCATTGGGCTCAATGGGTAGTGATCGACAGCTTGATGTCTAGTTGGCAGCTGGTATCAAGCGGAGTGCCCCAGGGGGTCTGTCCTGGGGCCGGTTTTGTTCAACATCTTCATTAATGATCTGCATGATGGGATGGACTTCACCCTCAGCAAGTTCAAGGGTGACACTAAGCTGAAGGGAAAGGTAGATATGCTGGAGGGTAGGGATACCGTCCAAAGTGACCTAGACAAATTGTAGGATTGGGCTAAAAAAAATCTGACACGGTTCAACAAGGACAAGTGCAGAGTCCTGCACTTACGATGGAAGAATCCCATGCACTGCTACAGGCTAGGAACCAACTGGCTAAGTGGCACTTTCAGAGAAAAGGACCTAGGGATTACAGTGGATGAGAAGCTGGATATGAGTCAACAGTATGCCCTTGTTGCCAAAAAGGCTAATGGAATATTGGGCTCCATTAGAAGGAGCATTGCCAGCAGATAGAGGGAAGTATTCCCTTCTATTTGGCACTGGTGAGGCCACATCTGGAGTATTGTGTCCAGTTTGGGGCTCTCCATGACAGAAAGGATGTGGACAAATTGGAGACAGTCCAGCGGAGGGCGACGGAAATGATTAGGGGACTGGGGCACATGACTTATGAGGAGAGGCTGAGGGGACTGGGCTTATTTAGACTGCAGAAGAGAAGAGTGTGTGTATGGGGGGGCGGAATTTAACAGCACCTTCAACTACCTGAAGGGGGGTTCCAAAGAGGATGGAGGTTGGCTGTTCTCAGTGATGGCACATGACAGAACAAGGAGCTATGGTTTCAAGTTGCAGTGAGGGAGGTCTAAGTTTGATACTAGGAAAAACTATTTCACTAGGAGTGTGGTGAAGCATTGGAATAGGTTACTTAGGAAGGTGGCGGAAACTCCATCATTAGAGGTTTTTAAGGTCAGGCTTGACAAATCCCTTGCTGGGATGATTTAGTTTGGCTTGGTCTTGCTTTTAGCAGAGAGTTGGACTAGATGACCTCCTGAGGTATCTTCCAGCTCTATTGTTCTATGATTCTATGAGACAGTATTAGGAGTGGTTGCCTTAATAAGCTAACCTGCCTTTATCATTACTGGCCCTTAATGACACTACCTGTTTCCCAGGTATAGGTATTTGGGCTATAATCACCAAATATATAAACTAAACCCTGAGGGAAGAAGGAGAAGAAAGTGACCACACAGTTCCCAAGTACCATCTTCAGATACTTTAGTTTGAGGTGGGGAGACAGCCCTCCAAATCCCAACAGGTTTGCAAAGGAGAACAAAATCCCTTATTGAAAATTTTATTTTCAGTTATTTCTTCCTAGCGACTATTTATAGTTCTCTATTACTAATATTTCTGGGGGTCTGGGAATAGGGCATCAGTGTTTAGAAGTTATCCTTCAGATTCAGTGAACATCAAGAGATTATGAAATCCAGACAACATAATATTTATTTTTAACAAATTTTACCTCAATAGAATTGTGCAGGGATCCATTTGGTCTAATATATATATTTTTCCAAACTTTTTAAACATCCTAATATTAGTTACCTTTCAAAATATCTTTTCTCTGCTCTGATAAATCTTAGAAAACAGGTAAAGCTTTGCTAAAAGTAATTGAGTAGGTCTGATGATGATTGATATTTATATGAATATAATGCAGGAGGCTCTCTTAGTTTGCAATAAACATATTTTCATGCTATTTAGCCATTGGGTCACACAATGAGACTAGGTTTGTATTACTTCAGTGATATAAAGCTGATCTATAGACAGTGGATCCAGATTCACCTTGTTTAGGGGAAATCTTTGGTAGTGCAGATCCTTTATAGTAGCTGCCTGATCTCCCCAACCCAAGCATCTAGCACAAAGGCTATGACAGAACCAAAAGGTTATGTCTGGGATATATCAATCCACAGCTGTTTTCATGAGTCTTTCAGGCCATTGGCAACTGCAGTAAATTAGAGTACCCTCAGGTTGCTCTAATTTATGCCAGGGGTTGGATTAGTATGTGGTCACCCTAGAACTGGGTGTTCATAAATGAAATCTCTCCCCACCCCAGTGCAGAGTACTTCTCAACCACAACTAAGAATCCAGTCCTTGTGCCAATGATACTAAAACCAGTGAATCAATGATTTCAACATTATGGTCACAAGGTAAGACCCAAGATAAACTGAGCATGAAATTAATTCAGCACATTAATGTCACATGTTGCAATATGCAGCAAACAATATGGCTTTGAATCCTCCTGTTTCAGCAATATCTCCCCAAATCATATATAGTTCCTTTAATTTGCAATATTTCTTATTATAAAGATGTTTCCTGTGTACTTGGGAGCTCTGTCCTTGACTTTGCCGCTACAGTTTTCCTTTCTCAGTTCTCTAAGAAATGTTCCAAAACCAAATTTGCTAATAAGTGTTTGCCAAGTCTGAACTTAATCATGAAACCATTTCCCATACCATCTGCAGCAAGATGGCATTCTGATATTTTGAAAAGTTACACAAGATGTTTTATGGTGATAGTATTCTAATATATACACATGCTGTTCAGGGTTATTCAATATATGGCCAAACAACTTCTTCATAAAAAGAGATATAATTGAATAAACAAGTATTTTTAGCTACGGCAGCAGAAATGCTTCTTACTTTCAGGTGGTAGAGATACTTTTTGAGGTAAGTTTAATGTAATGACTAAAATAACATTTGCTGTACATGTACATTTTTTCTAATGGTGAAATACCTTCTTAATGCTGCTATTGATAAATAAAATTATGATGTTGTCATGTGGATTTATAATAAAAGTCATAGACAGGACGTGGGCAATAAATAATAAATCACAGCAGCACCATGGTGTGAGGCTGACAGCCTGAGCCCCATGACCCTGGGCTAAAGTCATGGTGGTCACCTAATATCATGAATTCCATGACTTCTGCGAGCGACTCATAGCCTTATTGATTGTAAATAGACCTCCACTTCAGAGAGGAGAATAGGTTTTGTGTTGTCAGTCCTGTAAAACACTGAGGAGTTCTACTCTTTGGACCATATGTTCACTTCAAATACACCAGTGACAATGAGGCACCAGGGTGTGGGCAGTCAGGTCTAATGATTAGAATCAGTAGCCTAGAACCAGAGCCACGAATCAAACCAAGGGTGGGGTGTAGGCACAAGGATGTGCAGAGAGGCAAGTAGGCAGGAACCAGGAACAGACAGGAATCTGGGATAAGGATGGGAAGAACAGGCTGGGAGGCAGGACTCAGGAGGCTGGCAAATAGGCCACATACACCTAGTCACTCAGACAACTTCCTGTGGTTTTTCAATTTAAGTAGGGTGTCCCAGCCAATAGGTGGAGCTGGACTCCCCCCCAATCAGGAGCTTTGTGAGTGGAGTTCTTTGTGAGTACAACTTTTAATCCCCTTTTCAGGGGATCTCAGTGAGCTGCTGTGTGGGAGCTGCACTCTGGGTTTGAGGCCTGTGATCCCTCCTGTGTAATTCCATAAAGATGAATGGAGTTATGGCACTGTAAATGAAGTCAGCCTTACTTATACTTTGTATAAGGAGAATGGAAAGTGCAGTGTGGAAATGCAGAGATATGGCTGGAGGCTTAGTTATAACAAAAAGACAGTAATAAAACAAGACCCTGGAAACGTTTTGTAATTCATACTGACACTACAAACAAAGAGCTAAATACTGACCTTGATCAGAATGATCAAGTCTCATTGACAACTATAAGCATTCTGTTGTGGACTCAGAGTGGCATATGTCCCTCAGTATATTTATATTTTTACTATATAGTACACTGAGCTTAAAAATCCATATAATTTATAATACTGTGGTCGGGGAATTGCAGATGAATGATGACTGGTCAGATTCAACAGTGATGAGATCCATACTATTTATATAGACACATGGGCTTACCTTACCTGAGGAAAATATACTAGAACAAGTCACAATTGAAAACAAATTAGATGATGTTATCATAACTCTTCTATTTGAGCACACCGTGAAACCACCAGACTGCTTTCAGCGAATTTGACAGTCTCAGCTAGTGATGGACTAGTTGTTGGGAATTGAGTCCAGTTGGCTAAGCATCCAAGTATTCCACTCCATGCACCAGTCCTCCGTGAAATAAATCTACAAGATTCAATTCTCAAAATTCATCATAAACCAAGCCTTGCAAAGTTGAACAATTCTATTAATTGTACATTCTTAGTTTTATCATTTTCATGTTAACTTTATCTCCAAGTCTGATTAGAATGATACTTCCACCTAATTTACATTTGTTCCATTTAATTATTATACTTTACAATAGAACTATTAGCAAGTTCTGACAATCATGTAATTTCTATTGATATGCATATTAGCTTCAAGTTGTTTAGGAAGCACTTCCACAAGATGTCTAAGTAAGGATATTTGGTGTATTTTTCTCAAATCTTTAACTCAAAGTTTCTATTTTTATGTTTCCATCTCTAGGCTTGATGAATCATTCCTTTATATTGCATCATGCTTCATTAAACCATGTCATATCATATTAATGATGCACTGCAATGCAATGTAACATGACACAGAATTTTGTTACAAACTGTTATAAGAAAAGGCAGAAAACATTTAGTACTTATAAGATAGCAGGTCTAAAATATACACTGTCCCTATGTGTCTGAACCAACCAGTAAGCAAAATGATATGTTATCAAAACCCGGATAATTTCCTCAGTAATAGTTGTTGGAACAGGAAATATGCAAGACTGATATGCTGTTGTCTTGCTAAATAGAATGTGAAATCTATTCTGGTAATCTGAAAGAAATTAGATTCAATGTTTACCATTTGAACAAACTAACCAAATACACTTGTCTACACTTGAAATGTTACAATGGCACAGCTGTAGCTCTTTACTTGCACCACTGTAACACTTCAGTGTAGACACTCACTACAGAAACGGGAGAAGTTTTCCCATAGGCATCACAAGAGGCAGTAGTTAGGTTGACAGAAGAATTTTTGTTTTCAACTAGCGCTGTCTACACTGGGGGTTAGGTCGACTTAACTGCCTTGCTCAGGGTTGTGGATTTTTCACACCCCCTGAGTAACATAGCTGGATCGACTTGACTTTTGAGTGCAGACCTGCCCTTGTATCAGGTTTAGAAAATAGAAAGTGGAATTGGAAAAAATTAAGAACATATCAATAAGAACCAGAAATTTGATGAACATGAGATTATGAATGGAGGTGATACTTTGCATTTTCACTTGCTATTCTATGAAAAATCCATAAATTCAGAGGTGCAAAATTATTCAAAGCAAAGTTGGGGAACAAATTCACCACTTTGGAAGAGCTCTACCAGTAAAGTGCAAACTCCACTAAAAAGGAGCAAACACAAATCAATTGAAAAGAAAAGAAAGTATCTTCTACAAAACAAATTGTGTCATGTATAATAATTCATTAAAACACACCATGCTGAAGAAACTTAAACAGTGCATGAGAGACACAAATATTTAGGATAAACACTTGTCTAACAATTGGAAGTGCCAGATCAAAAGTAGTAAAAATAAACCTATTTCAACAACAAAAATATCAGATTTACTATTATAAAATGATATGTTCCTGTAATAGTGAAGTAAGAAACAAATGTAAAAGTGAACCAATTGAAAAAAAGTTGTGTAGTTTCTTTGAGTTGCACATACTGTAAAAATATTTGGTGACATAACAGGTATTCATTGTTAATGTACTTGATATCCCACTTTCTGTATGAGCACTTTACACAAAAACTCCAGTTTGATGATAACTTTTTAATTATTGTCTCTTTGGATCTATGTGAGTTGAAAACTCATTAAATTGGAAAACAGAGAACACTAGCCTGAGGGTTTTGACTGAGGTGATGAGGCTGTGAATTGAGGAATACACACTGTACAAAAATATCTTTAAATGGTGTTGTACTTATAAGGTAAGCAGCCTTCTTGGTTCAAATGTTAAATTTTGGCTTATGGTATGCAGCAGATAATTCCTTAGACAGCCAAGTGTGCCACAAACTACCAAACAAGGAGCTCAGGCCAGGTCTACGCTAAAAAGTTAGGTTGACCCAGCTATGTGACTTAGGGGTGTGAAAAAGCATGCCTAAGTGACGTAATTAAGCCAACCTAACACAGGTGTAGACAGCGCTAGGTCGATGGAAAAATTCTTCCGTTGACCTAGTTACAGACTATTGGGGAGATGGATTAAATATGCCAATGGGAGAGCCTCTCTCATCAGCACTGAAGCTGTGCCACAGTAGTGTTTCAAATATAGAAAGCTCTTACAATGATCACAGTTCAACACAAAAATAATAAGTAAAAAAATCAATAAAGGGAAACATTTTTTCTTCCCTGTTTGGATATGACAGACAGATCGAGAAAAAATTCAATACATAAATAAGTGTTAGTTCTTGGAATGGGAGAGGAGTTTATCAAGAGAAAAAGTATACAGAAGTTTGCATTGGTAGGTAGATGGCTTTTGTGTGTGTGTGTGTTCAGTTACATGATTTATATCTGGCTCACTTGTGAGTATTCTTTACACATATTAATACCATTCAAGTCAAGGGTTTGCAGGATAGATGTATAGACTCCGATTTTAAATGTTTTATTTATTTCCTTAGATTTGATATAAAAAATGCTCATGCAATAATCTGAAATACGCAAACAATAGTTAAATTTACAATAACCACCTAGGAGCATTAACAGTAATTTACAAATACAATAGGCCCTGGATTTTATGAGGACCAGTCCTAAAAACCATTTTTCTCCTGGAAAAAAAAGTGATGAAGAACCAAATGACATCTCTTCGCATTGTGATGGTTTCAATGGATTTGAAATTGTTTTGCAATGATCTGAAAGATTAGAAGAAAAAAAGTGATGAAGTTCTCCAAAGGCAATTTAGGCATCATATCTTGTGGAATTTTTAAATGTTCTTATGAATTCCTCATCCCCCAATTAGTATGTAAAATAAAGATGCAAATTAAAGATGTTGCAAATTAACTGCACTGCCAAATAGCCTTAAATAATTAAATGGAGGTAACAACGGAGGTTACAATTGAGCTCACCTAGTAGACAACAAAAATAGAGTAACTCCAAAGAAGGCTTTTTGCCCCCAAACAAAACCCAGAAGGTATCCTTAGAAATAAATGGCTTTTGCAGTGTGCCCAGAAGCTCATGAAATTCAAGCTATTTCATATCAAAGTAGTGAGCAAGTTCCAGGGTACCAGGACCCTTAAGCCAGTCTTTGCTTTCACCCAGTCCTGGGGCGAACTGAATGCAGAGCTGCCCTAACATATCAGAGACTTGGACCCATAGTTTGTTACATAAGCAGTTTCAGAGAGACTAAAACACTCTAAAAGGATCCTTCCTTACCAACCTATTGTATTGTGCAACATATTCATAAATGTTATGGAAAAGGAGGTGAATACTGAGGGGGCAAAATTTGCAGACAATACTAAATTACTCAAGATAGTTAAGTCCAACGTTAACTGCAAAGGGTTGCAAAGAGATCTCACAAAACTTGGGTGCCTAGCAAAAAAATGGCAGATAAAATTCAGTGTTGATGAATGCAAATTAAGGTAGATTTGAAAAATATAATCCCAACTATACTTACAAAACAATGGGATCTAAATTAGCTGTTACCATTCAAGAAAGCGATCTTGGAGTCATTGTATTTGGAGTTCTCTGAAAACATCCAATCAATGTGTAGTAGCAGTCAAAAAAACTAACACAATGTTAGGAACCATTAGGAAAGAAATAGATAATGAAATAGAAAATATCATAATGCAACTAGATACTTCCATGATACACCCACACCTTGAACACTGCATGCATTCTGGTCACCCCATCTCAAAAATTGGAAAAGGTACAGATAAGGTAAAAAAAATGATTAGGGTTATGGAACAATTTCCATACTAGCAGAGATTAAAGAAAATTGAGGATGTTTAGTTTAGGAAAAGAGTCAGTAAGAGAGAATATGCTAAAGGTCTATGAAATCATGAATGGTGTGGAGAAAGTGAATAGGGAAGTGTTTTATTTACCTCTTCACATAACACAAAAGCTGGGGTCACCCGATGAAATTAAGAGGCAGCAGGATTAAAACAAATAAAAGGAAGTACTTCATGCAACACACAATTAACCTGTGCAAGTCATTGCCACAGGACCTTGTGAAGGCCAAAAATATAACTGGGTTCAAACAACAATTAAATAAGTTCATTGAGGACCGGTCCATCAATAGCTATTAGCCAAGGTGGTCAGAGACACAATACCATGCTTCGGGGGTCTCTAAACCTCTAACTGCCAGAATATGGGACTGGATGGCAGAGGATGGATCACCCAGAATTGCTATGTTTTGAAACATCTGGCGCTGGCCATGGTCAGAAAACAGGATATGAATACAACCTAATACGGCTGTTCTTATTTTCTATGTTCTCAGTTTATATAAACTGATATAGCATCATTGAAATTGGTGGAATTACATCAGCCTACACAAACTGAGGAACTTTCCCAGAAGACTTTAAAATATGGGGCTAGCATCTTACATATTTATTTTTGAAGTCTTCTGAACTTATGAGAATACAGGCAAAATTTTGTGTTTCAAATATTCCCAAAGATAAATATTTTAATTAATCCATTACCATCAAAATATATTACATAGTTCTGTATGAGGACAGAAGTCCATTGTTAACTTAATTAACTCTAAAGAGTTCAATAATGACGTTCTGTAAGTAAAATACACTGCATAGACAATTTTGTAATGAAATGGCCCTCTACCAATCTTAACTTGTTTAAAACAGACAAAGTCAGCTGGAGCAAAAAACAGCATGCAGAGTACATATAATTTTATTTTTGTACCAGTATTACAAAGTACTTTTCAGAAGAGAAAGAATGAAAAGAGAACATTTTGAAGGGCTGGGTACAGGCAAAAATGTAGTTAAAGGATGGAGTAGAATAAAAAAAGAAGATGACATTCTAAACTAGTATGGATTCAAATAAGTATCCTTGCAGACTAGTTAGTGTAAGGGAAGAAGAAAAAGATGCACTGATTAAAGGAAAATATATTATTACGTCTATCATACACACACAAAAAAAGATAATCTTTTAAGGTGATATCTGAAGCGAGGAATTGGCTTAGTAGTGTGAAAGGAATGAAGGGATTCAATAGCAAGTAGATAGCGTTGCCCCTTTGCTAAGTAGTAGCAGTTTTGTGGCCCGGAAGGTCAGTTTCCCATTGGAGCAGAAATTGGTGACATGGAGCCAGGTGTTTCTTAGTATAATTTTTTTATTTACAAAATGTCCACAAGTTCTTTTTCATTTAACAGACATCTCCCTTTTACAGAAATGTCATGTAAGCCTGCATTGCCTTTCTACAAAAAGCAGCTGTCATGGGCTGTTGTCTCTCTCTAGGGTCACATACCAATCTAAATTACTTACTCAACAATTTTCTCTTCTTGCCCCAGTCCCTGAGTTTTACACCTGGGAAACCCTTCTAGAACAAAGCTCCTCCTCTTCATTCAGCATCACTCTTTGGGAATGAAACACTCTGGAACCATATGTCCCTGGGTATGAACCTTATTTTTTAAAGCTGCTTTGAAATATAATGCAATTGCCAATTTTTAACTGCCAGACTATGTCTTCACTTTAAAATGCTATGGAAGAACAGCTGCAGTACTATAGACGCACCACTGTGGCACTTCAGTGTAGACACTCACTAAAGAGACAGGAAGTTTTCTCCCATCTGTGAGGTTAATCCACCTCCCTGATTGATAGTAGCTAGGTTGAAGGAAGAATTCTACACCAGGGGTGAGGTCAGCATAGCTAAGTCTCTCAGGAGTGTGGATTTTTTACACTCCTGAGAGATGTAGTATGCTGATTTAAGTTTTCAGAGTAGACCAGACCTGTGTACCGGTAGGTTGTTTTAACCCACAGTTTCCTTAATGAAGGTCTGAGTGCTTACATATCGATGACTCAGATGGGCAAGCCATTAGCATTGGAAAGCATTAGCTTTTTTTGGAAAGCAGCAATGCCAGTGAGGGAAAGACACCCCACCATCCCCAATTATGGAGGAAGACAAAGGAAGGACAGAAAAGAAACTATGACTCAGGAGATGTGAGTGAGTGAGCTAGACAGTAAGTGCTTATGATCTCAATGAGATAAGGGTGGAATTTGTCTATAGAAAGTTTACAGACAGTAAGGGCAATTTTTGAGATGGATAAGAATCCAATGAAGGTGACAGAGAAGGTTGACCTGATCTTGCTTCCTGGAGTGAGGAAGTAATCTGTCCAAAACTTCTGTTCTGGTTCCCCAGAGAGTATGGGTTAAATTTAGCTCTGATGTAAGTAGATGGAACAACACTGAATTTATTTACACACAGGTATATTTAGCTCCACTGATTTAAAATATATCATTTAACAGTGGCAGCTGATGAGCAGCTGGTGGAGCTAAGCCCTATATGGGGAAACCCCTCTGCTGTCTTTCTTTCTTTTTTTTTTTCTTTAAACAAACAAAAAACTTTCGTGGCAAATGCCTTTCTTGGATCCCTTTTTACAAGCAGAACAATGGGAAGCTGAGCAGTGGCTTAGAGGGGAGAAAAGAAAGGTCTAGGAAATTCTAGTGCAATACCATAGAATTCAGTCATGGGAAGGAATGTCTGCCCGTGGCCTGTCACTTCAGTGGAGCAGTGCCATATGGTGTATTTGGGGACGAAGGGACAGGCAAGGTTGGTGAATGTCACTGTAGTATAGATTAGTACGTATCCTAAGAGTGAGCAGGAAATCAGAAGCAGGTGAGGAATTCACCAACCTGTGATCTCAAATAAGCAGCACATTGGGTCATATGACCAAGTAGGGATGGAGGGTGGGGGGAAACTGTGGTACACGGTGAGCAGGTCAGAGGTAAAGAGCTGAGAAGGAAGAGCAAGGGGACATTGGAGGCAGTTACAACAGAGAAACTGTTAAGATGTGGGATGTGGGAGGTATTTTTGAAGGATGAAGATGATCCCCAATTTATTTGGGATATTAGAAATTGCTTTGTGTGGGGTCAGAGCCAATTTGGTCAGGACTGAGGGTTGCTTGATTGATTGCTTGATTTACACCCACAGCCTACTACTTGTTTTGGGCATTACCCACCATTGCTATTTAAAAAGAAAAATACAATAAATTAGACAACATACTGAAAAAGAATAAAGACTTCAACAGGGGTAGGATCATATATTAATTTGAGAGAGATGGATGCTAGTATTTATGTTATGAATGATGCTGCCTCCCCCTGCCAGAAAAGTGACCAAAAACCATTCATCTAGAGACACAAACAAAGAAATATGTTACTGAAAGAGACTGCTTATACCTTGAGCATTTAACACTCCTGGGCAACCAAGGGAGACATGAGAGCAAAAAAATAAGATTGGATTTTGGAAGTAATTTACTTCTCATGTGCTTCCCAGCTTGTTTAAACATGGTTGAACCTAGCAATGGACAAACCAGGCCCTTTCTATGTGCTAGCTAATTAAACAGATGCACTCACTCAGGATTCTGCAGCTGACAGCGTCCACAATGAACCTTTCAGGAGCCAAGGGCTCTCTGCTGCAGAATTCTTTGCCAACAGAGATCAGGATGAGCTTGACTTGACTGCTTGTAGAAAATGACGTAAGGCATATATTTTTGCATAAGACTTTCCTTAGGAACAAAGGCTCAAGAAAGACAACAAGCATTTTTACATACAATTAATTTTATTATTTAATAAGGAGAAAAAACAACCGAGAAACAAAATGTTCCCATTAGGTAACGTGCAGATTCAAGAGGGGAAAAAAAGAGTGTGTTTCGTAACTTGGTATTTATTACCAAGATATCACTGACATGGGCACATTAGAAACCTTAGAAAACCAGGAAGTAGACTGATATTGGTTACTTGTGCCCCTCAGAGCCCCAGTTTGCTAAATACTCCAACTGCCTTTTGGCCAAGCATGAATACTGAGCACAAAGGCTTTTGATGTATAAATAAGGAAGCAAAAGGTGCTTATTGAAACACAATCAAAGAAACACCCTTGCCAAGAGGCTCCTTGCAGGATTTTCATATTTCATGCAGGATAAGTATTTGTTTGCCCCTTCAGCCATGCCATTCCAAATAAGGAGATTCACGGATGCCTAAGAGCTTTGAAAACAGAGAATGAAATCCTGGCCCCACTGAAGTCAATGGGACTTTTGTCATCAATTTCAATAGACCCAGAATTTCACTGAGAGGGACCACCACTTTCTGAGAGATATTCAAAGAGGCAGAAGGCAGCTGAATAATGTTATAGTAAGACATTCATAAATGTACAAGGATAACTTGATATTTGGAAAGATACCAGTTAGTGCCCAACACAGCTTACTTAACAAAGATACCATATCAACCTAGGCCAGTTCTGACTACAGTATACCAATTTGATCAACAAGAGAAAACACATGCACAGTTAATGTAGATTGAAGAGTTTTCTTGTAATTTAATTTCATAATAATATTAATTTTCTTATTTGATCTTTTAAAATTGTACTTTAAACAATATGATAAAAAGAAAATGTAATGAGTTTATTCTTTGTACTATTATAACTCCTGGGGGAATTCTGTGCCAAAAAATTAAAAATTCTGGACCAAAAAATTAAAAACTCTGCCCACAATATTTTCAAATTCTGCAAAATTCTGTATAATTTGTTAGTCAAAATAACGCAGTAAATTCACTGTGGTTTCAATTATTTCAGTAATGTATTTAAGCTACAATACAATGGATGAAAAATAGTAGTGGGGAGCAATGGAGGAAATCCCCAAGCCCCCTTTCCTAATAGTAATGTAGCTAGGTTTGATCCTTTATTTCTAGTTAATGATCAACAAATATATGCAGCTATATGCTCGGGGTTACCTCATAGGCAACTGAAGAGCAAGTGAGGACTGGGAAATCAAACTCACAATTTATATTGGCTACTGACCATCTCCAGAAAAATCAGTAGCAAACAGTTCATGGAGCACATTTTGATAGGAAATTTTTTCAGTGCAAAAATTTAAACAAGTTTTAATTACTAAAGCACATTAATCATTTATAAGGCAATACTGTCCTTTACACAACTCAGGCAATGTAAAGGAGCCTTAAAACTTTTACACCTGTTTTATATTCCTGGGGGAATTCACAAAGACAATGGGAACAATTCACTAAGGAGGCAGGCTGCTACATTCTGCTCTGCCTGAGGGTATAGAGCCTGCCCCCACCTACATCCTCAGGAACACGCTGAAGCCCTGCCCCTCCATGCGGAGCATGCTACAATAGCAAGTAAGAGGGACAGAGTGTCTCTCGCTCCCTCTCTCACATGCATGACTGCCCAACTCCTCCCACCCTGGCAGTGATTGATGTCTCATCTAGCTGCTCTGGGTGCCCGAACCAACCTGCCTGCACTGCTGGGGAGGGATGTGTGACCGCTCTTGCAGCATCCCTTTGCTTCCCTGTCAGAAGTCATTTTTCTGCATGGAAGCAAAGAAGTCTGTGGGGGACGTGAATTCTACACACGCGTAGAATTCCCCCAGGAGTATAGTATCACAAAAACATTTTCACATCTTTCTTTAGCAGACACAACCCAAAACATGAAGGGTTTCTTTATGGTATGGTAGTGAATATGGATTGTTTCTGACAAGGTTACCTTGTACTATATCTCAGTTTGATCTCTAGCAGAAATGCGCACTGAACACTTTAAAAGCAATATTTAGTGACAAAGTTTACAGTTACAAAATGCAAACATGCATCAAAATAAGACAAGTGCTAATAACAACAGATTGGGTTTTTTGGGGGGGAGAGGGGAGGTCTCTGAAGGTAAACTTTGATTGAATGCTTTCAGTTCGATAACATGGTCAGACTTTCAGATGGTGTAAATTGGCATAGCTCCATTTACTTCTTTGAAAGTGCCCCAATTTCTACTAGCTGAGGATCTGGCCATATCTGTTTAATGGCAGTATACTGCTCAGAAAGTGAAAACTCTTGAAAAAAATAGGACAAGTGCTGTTATCTCTCATTCCACAATATATTTTATTTTGCCATTTCTTATTAATTATCTACTTTGGCACATGTCATTGCTTTTTTCATAACTGGCTGGCACAGGTGTTGATTTCATAGACCAGTTAGCACCTTTTATTCTAGGTTGTTGTTGTTTTTTTTTTAAAAACTCTAGGTTATTTTTCTGACATGCTCACTAGTTTAAAACTACCTTTAAGAGTCTAGCACAAAACTTAGCACTGAAAATTCAAATGGCACCATAGTGTGACTTGGTACTGTGAACCAGATATGCTAGTCTTGTTTTAATATTCATCTTGAGCAATACAGAAAAAAATAAAAATAATTTAGATTAGTTTGACTTTATACACACATACCAGGGTAAATATGAACTTTGAAAATAAACTTTAAAAATGTCATCATTTCAAGGGCAATCTATATAGCAGTTGCAACCTAATGTGTTTTATTTTCCATATGAGAAAATCACATCACTATTCTGGTGAAACACATGACTCACATATAAATGAAAGAATCATACTTTCATCCTTAACATATTTGTTTTGAAAGAGGGAAAGGAAACAGTGGGGGGGAGGAATGAAGGTGGGAAAGATGTTAGTTGGAGAGAGAGTGAAGAATGCTTTTGTGATGGCAGTATACAGAATGATGCTGAAAAGTGTCCCCTCAGGAACTGGCTGATTCTGTGAAAAGGGGATGAATACATCTTACTTGCTGGGATAATTGTATTGCACAAAGAGGGATAAATTAAGAAGTTATACATGTGATACACCATCTGCGTCTGTTTTTGTTATCTTCACCACATACATCTGTTTCTATTCAGCTATGGGGCAGTACTTCATCATAATTTGCAGACCAGAATATCACAAAAAGTTCAGTTCTGTTGACAAAAGAAACTTCTTCCAAATATGTATGAAACCAGCAGAGTCATTACTCAACATCAACCTTTGAAATAAAAACAAGTAGCTAGAATCAAAACTTGTTCCAGTTCCAGATTTTGGAGTTAGTAGTTCGAGATTAGAATCTCCAGATCCAAAGACAGCTTTATGGCTCAGGTCAGATGCTACACTGGAAGAGAACTATTTTCTGGTGGTAGTTTGAATGTAACTTAAGTCTGGCAAAAAACAGACAATCTTGTGAGATTTTCACCAGTCAAGATGGTGCAAATCTGATGAGAACTGTTGATAAGATGTCATTTCTGCTCTTTTTAGTGTTCTTGAATCTGAACTCTACTCCTGATTTGCAATCGAATTTGGGAATCTTGCCTAAACCTATTCTGACACTAAATACTACTTTTTTGACTCATCTCTATAGTATTTAGAATTAAAATGTCAGAAAATTAGTATTTAAATAAGCAACATACCTGTCCATCAAAGTACATATTGAACTGTGGTTAACCTAATATAGTTTATTAAATTGATTTGATGTAAAATTTGCAATAGCTGCTTATAAGCTTTATATTTTTTGTAAACATGCCTGCTGTGTGTCACTTGGCAGTGTTCATGTGTGGTATAGGATGCAGAGAACTTTCACTCTAAGATGTTTTTGCTATCAGGTTCTAATAAACAATTCTAATATACAGGGAACTGATGTTGCAGTTCTTTCTCTGACAAAACACCCATTCACTGGCTGGGGTTCTGTTCACCCAGGCAGGCAGCGGGCTGAGTGGGGCCGGCAGTCGGGACCCCGGCTGGCAGCAGCGTGCCAGTAAAAATCGGCTAGCGTGCTGCAGGTTGCTGACCCCTGTTCTAAACCATAGAATTTTCAGAATTATTATATTGTTTATGGTTTATTTCCAATAGCATCCATGGAGCACTTTCCAAATTGAAGAAGAAGTGAGCCCTGGCCCCAGAAGTTCACAATCTATGGACTGAGATGTAACCTAATTTTCTTATTAAGTTACATTTTTACTGTTGTTAATGAGTAATAGGACAGCTAAAGTCATAAAATCATATAACAATAGGACTGTAGGGCTGGAAGGGACCTTAAGAAGTAATCCAGGTGAGCTCTCTGACAGAGGTAGGACCAAGTAAATCTACACTGTCCCTGACAAGTGTTTGTCCAACCTGCTCTTAAAAACCTCCAGTGATGGGGATTCCACAACCTTCCTTGCAAGCCTAGTCCAGAGCTAAATTACCCTTGGAGTTAGAAAGTTTTTTTTCCTAATACATAACCTAAATCTCCCCCACTTCATTACTTCCTTGCCTACCTTCATTGGACATGGAGAATAATTGATCTCTGTCTTCTTTATAACATTTCTTAACATACTTGAAGACTGTTATCAGGCTTCTCCTTAGTCTTCTTTTCTCAAAAAAAGACTAAATATCCCAGTTTTTTAGCCTTTATTTATAGATCAGGTTTTTAAAACTTGTTCTCATTTTTGTTGCTCTCTTCTAGACTCTTTCCAATTTGTACAGGTCTTTCCTAAATTGTGGCATCTGGAATTACACAATATTCCAGCTGAGGCCATACTTGTGCTGAGAAAAGCAGGACAATTATCTTCCATGTTATACTTACAACATTTCTGTCAATCCACCCCAGAATTATACTAGCTTTTTTACAACTGTGCCACTTTGTTGACTCATATCCAATTTGTGATCCACTATAACCCCAGATCCTTTTCAGCAATACTACCACCTAGCCTGTTATCCCCCATTTTGTAGTTTGTTTGATTTCTTCTTCCTAAGTGAAGTATTTTGCACTTGCCTTTATTGAATTTCATCTTGTTGAATTCAGACCAATTCTCCAATTTGTCAAGATTTTTTTTTGAGTTCTAATCTTGTCCTCCAATGTTCTTGCAGTATCTCCTAACATGCTGGCATCTACAAATTTATAAGCATACTCACCATTCCATTAACCAAGTAATTCATGAAAAAATAGAATAGTTCCATACCTATGACACACCCCTGATACACATTCCCAATTTGACAATGAACATTTGATATACGGGCAGAGCTTTAGACTTCTGACTTTGAGGCTTCCTTTAGACTTCTAATATGGTTACTTTGCTGTCAGGGTCTTCCTGAATTGATCTTTGATCTTGATCTTTGGCTTCTTTTTTCATACCAAAATCTATTCCATATCCATGTAACACTTCTACCAGTTAGAGTAGGCAGCAAGAAGTGCCAGGTTCAATATCTAGGGGGTTCCTTTTCAAGAATATGACACAGAACCCGCTCAAGCCCCCACCCAGTAACCTGGGAAAATTTAACTCTACCCTCTGGGCACCTCTACAAGGCAATTCTTCCCCTTTTGAAAGTACAGAGTCTGAAGTAGAAAGAGTTTTCTTTAGTAAAAATAACCTAGCATTAATCTGGGAAAACAGCAGAAGCAGTATTCATACACCTAAAAGCATGAGCAAGACATGGGGGTCTGCAAGCCCTGTAAAGGGCTGAAAACCGGTGTCCAAAGTCCCAGTGCCCCCCCACCCTCTGAAGCTGGGAGTGGGCAGGGCTGAAGCTGGGAGCCCTGGTGACCCCCCCGCACCACCACCCATGCTAAAGCTGGGAGTAGCAGGTAAGAGCTACCCGGGTGGAAGACCCAGTTCCAGGGCAGGTAGAGCCCTTGGGGAGCAGCCACCACAAGGGGGAACCCTCCTGGCACACAGCCCCTAGCTGACCCCTCCCTGCACCCTGAGCTACCCCCTGCCTGCACACAGCCCCTAGCTACTACTTATCTACATCCTGAGCTCCCTGCTCACACACAACCCCTAACTACCCCCCTGCCCACACCCTGAGTAGTTTTCAAACTTTTTGAGCTGAGTCCCTCTTTTGAGTGATATATATATATTGCATCTCCCTAATACCCAGACAGGCGGAGTGGCCTGCTGAGGTGAGTCGGGGGTGGAGATGACACTCCTGCCCTGAGCCCTGCCAGCTCCCAAATAAAAGCCAAACTATGCCTATACCCAAGGGTCCCCGCCACCAGCCCAGAGTCCCAAGTTCCCACCCCCTACTGGGCCCTGGAATTTTTATAGCATGTTGAGGGAGGCCTTAGAAAGAAAAAAGTTGAGAATTCCTAAACTAAAGGATCTGATGTGGAGGAGACTTGAAATTACTTTAAATTGAATTTGTAAAAGCTATCCCAAGCAAGGGGAAGAAAAAATCATAGGAAAGGGTTGCAGAGAATATTGGATGAGCAATCATTTCAAACAGGTTATTAAGAGAAAGCAGAAGGCTACAAGAAATGGAAGATGGGATGGATCAGCTATGGAAGCTACCTCTTGGAGGTCAGAAAGTGTAGGGAAAAAATGAAAATTGTAAAAAGCCAAACAGAGGTGGCCCTTGCAAAGGAAATTAATGCCAATAGCAAGAGCTTCTATTGCATGTAAATAAAGATAATCTCGGCATGGCACAACACCTAAATAAATGCTTTGCCTCAATTTTAATAAGTGGAGGCTGGGATAATAGCAGGATGCCTAATGGAAATGAGGATATAGAAGTAGAAACTACCACACCTGAGCTAGAATCATAGAATCATAGAATATAAGGGTCGGAAGGGACCTCAGGAGGTCATCTAGTCCAATCACCTGCTCAAAGGAGGACCAATCCCCAACTAAATCATCCCAGCCAGGCCTTAAAAACCTCTAAGGAAGGAGATTCCACCACCTCCCTTTCCATAAGTGTATAACAAAATAAGTCGTAGGAGGGGTATCTTTGTATCAGCTGAGGGGATAGTATCCTGTTATGTTGAGTGAGCCTTTATGTTGTCACTGGCATACATGGCATACATACTGGCATTCAAAAGAACACAATATAATCATGCCAGTTTCAATTATTTTGGCAACTTGTTTCAAAATACCTGTCAACAACTATGCCTGTAACAATACAAACAACAAAAAAGATTCCTTTTTTTTTTTTTTACAAATAGATTCCTTACTAGGCATATTAATACATAATTTTGAGTAATAATTCATTTAAACAACTGTACAAAAGTATATTTTTGTCATCCCTCAGAAGCAGTTCAAAGGCTTGGGGAAGTCAGGGTTAATGGAGGAGCTGGGGGAGAGGGAAGCAATTGCTGGGACAGAGCCTGAGAGTGAGCCTAGAGGTTTGTTGGGTGTGGGTGGGAGAAGTATGGAACAGGGTTTTTTGGTGGGGGAGGATAGTTAGGGAGTTGGGGACCCTCCCCCTGTGCAGACCCAGTCTGGCACATCTGATCCTATCATCATGTGTCCCTGCATCTTCCTCCCTTTCATCCCCAGGTGTCCCTGCACCTCTCCCGCCCATCCCCATGCATCCATACATGAATTCTCAGTATGCACTTGAGCCCTGATCAGCTAAGTGTCGGCTCTGCCATGGGAGCATAAAGGAGAGTAAAGGAAGCATGGAGGTGACAAACACTTTGTATAGAGAGCTGATAGTTCTGCCTTGTAGTTAAAGATGCCTGTTGCTTCCCATTATAAGACCTTTTCTTCAATTGCTTATAACTTAGCCAAACTTTAACTGCTTGACCTGAAATTTTCCATGCTATTTGCCTAAGGTTGCCTGGGCAACCTTAATTCATCCTGCTTTTGCATATTCATTATGATACCATCTCCAATTACATGATTATATACTATTTGTTTTCCACAGGGCTCTGAAGAATTGTAAGTAAATCATGTAGAACACCAGAAGTTATTGCTTAACCATTTTCTTTTCACCTGGAGTCAGTGTTTGACTTTCTCTAATCCTTACAGCTCTGGAACTCCCATATAATTACCCTCCTGCCTTTAACAGGCTGCTTTGACACAAAAAATGTAAATAGCAAGAGCAGTATTTTGTATTGTCAATCAATAAAACCATATAATCCAAATAGCTATGCATATCCTTGTTTTTATCCCTTGGAGACATTAAAGGTTTTGGAGAGAATGAATGGGGAGTTGTTTTTACTAATTATTATTATTTTATTATCAGGAGTACATTTCAAAGTAATAAGATGGAATTAAGGAAAGGTCTTTCGAGACTGAAAATCAGAAAAAAATTAAGTTCATATATTTTGATTGAAAAAAATTGCTTGTGGAATCACGTGTACTTGTCTTGCGTTAGATTATGTGCTCTTTGGAGCAGACATTGTGTCTCCCTATGTGTTTGTGTAGCCCTTAGCACAGCAGAGCTCTGATCCTGCCTGGAGCCTCCAGGTACTATCCAATATAATGCATAACATTTGGGGGTGGGAGAACAGAAGAACCCTTCATAAAAATATATATGAAATGAAGTTAAAAACAAGTTCCAGAAATAATATGAAAAAAGTGATAGGATATAATAGCTGAACAAAAGCAAGCATATGGCAAAGAGTGCATCGAGAATGAGACCTTGTTAATACCTGTTATAGTATATGAATGTCTGGACTGAAACATCTGTTAACTATGCTAACCTTTTAGAATTTGCTCCTTTCTATAGAATTTTTAAATTATCTTTCTATGCTGAGGCATTTGTCTATATATCTGTATACATCTATACAACAGTATGAAGGTTTGGGATATGAACAACTGATAAATTTTGAAGAAATACATTAATGAATTTATCACAACCACTGACTTATTTCCCAGTTTCTTTGAGGAGGATAGTGAGGCCAAATCATAGTAAAGTTAACCATGAGAGTATTTTATAAACATTAGCTCTGATTCTCTACTGTCTTGCATATTGTGTAGTCATTTGTATTTACCCCAATTAGTGGTGAAATCTGACCAAATTATGGGGGAGGCTGGACAGGGAAGGAGGTAGAAATAAGATATCTTTTTGAATACATAATTTGATATTTTACACGTGTGTTTATAAGATATGTTGATTGAACTCTAAATATATCAAAATATTGCTCTACATTCCAAGTTTTGTGTCTTCCCTAACTGCTAATTTCCACACTCTTAATTGCTTAGCAGTCTTTCTACACACACACACACACTTTCTTGTTATGCATGCATAGTAGCAATCCTAAAGTTCAAATTTTTGTTACTTTAACATAGTTATTTACAAGCTTAATGCTATCTTAATATATTTTGAAAACCCTTTTCTTACCTTTATATCAAAAGTATGCCAGGAGTACATTTCCATACTCTTATTTGTAGGGGCACATTTATACTCATTTCTGTAGCATAACGTAATAAAACAGAGTTAAATACAAACCTCACTTTAAAGCCAGTATTTGGCAAATTTTTCTAATGAACATTTTTGAAAGGGACCAGAAACATGTGACAGCCATGCCAGTGTTGCCCAGAGTTTTTAGAACCCAAAGCAGTGGTAACTTTACTGTTTCTCTCTTGGCAGTGTAAGGAATAAATCAATGAGAACACAGCGCATTCTGTCTGATAAATGATTGATACAAGCAAGTGTGCTCTTATCTAAAACTAGTATTTATTAGATTTTGAGCAGACACATGCACACACATACTCAATAAGTTTAGGACATCCCAGATATAGTTACCTATAGTCTCAGATGGTTTTGAGTGATCACCAGCCAGACTTCCAGGGGCCTTTTTACCATCCAGCTGATGGGGAGTTTAGAGGTCAGTTTCTTTTCCAGAGAAAAGCTGCCTTGGACTGCTCTGCAGTATTTACCTAATCTTTTATAGCTAACTCTAACAAAACACATTACCTATAGTGATTCTTAGTGGGTCAACATAATAACCTCTACTGGGTCACCAATTCTCCTAATTTCAACAAATTACTCATTATCTCAAAACGTTTAGTATTACTAGTCATAACAATAATATGCTAGGGCCACCTAAAACCAAGGTCACAGTTCACTCACTGTATTTCATAACTTTCTATCCCATCCTCCCATTCTGATTAGCAAACTGCAGGTATGCAGTTGTCTGGCCTTGTCTCACAAAGGCCTAAGATTATTCTTCACTATGTGGTATTTGGTTTTCAGCTGGCAGTGGCTGAACATACAGAAAGGCTGTCTTCAGTACTGTCAGGTTCTGGGGTTCATGCAGAAATGTTAAATTCTGGGATAGCATCAGTACTTTGAAAGCTACATTCATTTATTACATATAATTTGAATTTGGGTCCAAGTCATCTCTGTCTGGCCTCCTCTTCATTGTTCTGGACCAAATATATGTTGGAATGATTCCCCATGAATAGCTGCAAAGGGATGCATGAGAGAAAAATCCTCTGAATCCATCTGCACTCTGCCATTGCAGAGAGTGATCATTATCACTCCAATACTTCCAGTCTCCACCTTCAAAGATACAATAAGTAATGTATTAGTTTCCCTTCAATCCTGGATCTCTCCCAAGGTAGTATGCTCTTTACCAGTCATTCACAAGGCTGACCTTAAAATTTCCATTTAAGATAGTTTTCCAAAGTATTCACACCAGAAATATTGACACTAATAAATTAAGTTACTACAGTAGTTTATCAAACATCACAGATGTAAAGTCTTTCACAGAAATAATTCCGAGATGCTTACTAAAAAATCATAGGCTGGTAGACTGATATCTGCAAGTTACCTAGGAGACCAGCTATAGGTGTACGACTATAAACTGAGGATTAAATTAGCTAGAGACATAAAGGATAACAAAAAACATTCTAAAAATACATTAGAAGCAAGAGGAAGACCAAGTATAGGAGAGGCCTGTTATTCAATGCAGGGGGAAGGGGAAGAGAAATGGGACAATAACAGAAAATATGGAAATAGCAGACGTGCTAAATACATTTTTTGATTCAGTTTTCACCAAAAGGTTTAGTAGCAATTGGACATCTAACTTTATGAATGTCAGGGAAAATGAGGTAGGATAAGAGGATAAAATAGGGAAAGAACAAGTTAAAAATTATTGAGATAACTTAGATGTTTTCAAGTCACCAGGGCCTGATGAAATACATCCTAGAATACTCAAAGAGCTGACTGAGGAGATATCTGATCCGTTAGCGATTATAATTGAAAAATCATATAAGATGGGTGAGATTCCAGAAGACTGGGAAAGGAAAAATATAGTGCCAATCTATAAAAAGGGGAATAAGGACAACCCAGGGAATTACATACCAGTCAGCTTAACTTCAGTACCTGGAAAGATAATGGCGCATATAATTAAGCAATTAATTTGAAAACACCACAAAGATAATAAGATGATAAGTAAGGGTCAACCTGGATTTGTTAAGAACAAATCCTCTCACACCAACCTGATAGCTTTCTTTGACAGGGTAACAAGCCTCATGGATACAGGGGAAGCAATAGATGTGGTATATCTTGACTTTAGTAAGGTTTTTGATAAGTCTTGCATTTCCTTCTCATAAGTAAACTAGGGAAATACAACCTAGACCTTGCTGCTAGAAGGTGGGTGCATAACCCATTGGAAATCCCCTCCCAGACAGTAGTTATCAGTGGTTCACCATCAAGCTGGAAGAGGATATAAAGTGGCATCCAGCAGGTATCAGTTCTGGGTCTAGTTCTGTTCAATACTTCATCAATTATTTATATAATGGCATAGAGAGTACACTTATAAAGTTTGTAGATGATACCCAGCTGGGAGGCATTTCAAGTACTTGGAAGGATAGGATTAAAATTCAAAATGATCTGGACAAACCGGAGAAATGATCTGAAGTAAATAGGATTAAATTCAATAGGGACAAATGCAAAGTACTCCACTTAGGGAGGAACAACCAATTGCACAGATAGAAAATGGGAACTAACTGCCTAGGATGGAGTACTGGAAAGGGATCTGGGGATCATAGTGGATCACAAGCTAAATATGAGTCATTATGACACTCTGCAAAAAAAGAAACATTATTCTGGCCTGTATCGGGGTGTTGTAAGCAAGACTCAAGAAGTAATGATTCCACTTTATTCTGCACTGATGGTCCTCAACTGGAGTATTGTGTCCAGTTCTGGGTGCCACACTTCAGGAAGGATGTGAACAAATTAGAGAAAATCCAGAGAAGAGCAACAAAAATTATTAAAGGTGTAGAAAACATGACCTATGAGGGAAGATTGAAAAAAAAAATGGGTTTGTTGAGTCTGGAGAAGAGAAGACTGAAGGGGGACATGCTAACAGTTTTCAGGTACATAAATTCTTGTTACAAGGAGGAGGGAGAAACAATGTTCTCTTTAGCCTCAGAGGGTAGGACAAGAAGCAATGGGCTTAAACTGCAGCAATGGCAGTTTAGGTTCGACATTAGGAAAACTTTCTAACTGTCAGGGTGGTTAAGCACTGGAATAAATTGTCTAGAGAGGTTGTGGAATCTCCAGCATTGGAGATTTTTAATAGCAGGTTAAACAAATACTTGTCAGGGTTGATCTAGATAATTCTTAGTCCTGCCTTGAGTGCAGAGGACTGGATTAGAAAACCCCTGAGGTCCTTTTCAGTCCTATAATCTTATGGTTCTAATGCCTCTTAGTAGTCTACATGAAGAGAAGTGTTTCTGTTTAGCCAGGTAACATTTTATAGCAGAGTCCTTTCTTCTATTCAAGAGGATGTCCCACATGGCTGAGGAGCATACACCTTCTAAAGAGAATGCCCATCCAAATACCATGACCTGATGTCTGCACTGGGTCAGAAGCTCAGGAAACATCAGGATGACAATCAGTGGGTGAGATGATATGTTCTGGGGGTTGTGGAACCATAACTCTCAGGACCAGAAGGGGTGATCAGGATGACTATTTTCCAGTCTCATTGGATCTTGTGTAGCTCTCACAGAATGAGTGGTAATGGAGGGAAAACATAGTTGAGCTGGCCCAGAAAACAAGTAATAGCCTAGGTCTCCTCTGCAGCAATTTCTGACACAGTTGCTGTTGGTCTTAGAAGTGAACCAATCTCTGGTTGGGGATCCACATTGTGTGAAAATGTTGTGTAGTGCCCTGTCATGGAGTTCCAACTCATGGTCAATTGCAAAGTGTCTGCTGAGGAAGTCTGCTAGCACATTGTGTTTCCCAGGAACGTAGGCTATGGATACTGTCATAAATATAAAGGGAAAGGTAACCACCTTTCTGTATACAGAACTATAAAATCCCTTCTGGCCAGAGGCAAAACCCTTTCACCTGTAAGCAGTTAAGAAGTAAGATAACCTCGTTGGCACATGACCAAAATGACCAATGAGGAGACAAGATATTTTCAAAGCTGGAGCGGGGAGAAACAAACGGTCTGTCGGTCTGTGTGGTGCTGTTGCTGGGACCAGATCAGAAATGCTCTTCAGAACTCCTGTAAAAAGTTAGTAAGCAATCTAGCTAGAAATATATTAGATTTTCTTTTGTTTAAAGGCTGGTAAATAAGCTGTGCTGAATGGAATGTATATTCCTGTTTTTGTGTCTTTTTGTAACTTAAGGTTTTTGCCTAGAGGGATTTTCTATGTTTTGAATCTGATTACCCTGTAAGGTATTTACCATCCTGATTTTACAGAGGTGATTCTTTTACTTTTTCTTTAATTAAAATTCTTCTTTTAAGATCCTGATTGCTTTTTTCATTGTTCTTAAGATCCAAGGGTTTGGGTCTGTGTTCACCTATGCAAATTGGTGAGTATTTTTATCAAGCCTTCCCCAGGAAAGGGGGTGTAGGGCTTGGGGGGATATTTTGGAGGGAAGACGTCTCCAAGTGGGCTCTTTCCCTGTTCTTTGTTTAACACGCTTGGTGGTGGCAGCATAGGACAAGGCAGGACAAAGCAAAGTTTGTACCTTGAGGAAGTTTTTAACCTAAGCTGGTAAGAATAAGCTTAGGGGGTCTTTCATGCAGGTCCCCACATCTGTACCCTAGAGTTCAGAGTGGGGAAAGAACCTTGACAGATAAGATGATCTGATTGCTGATGCATCAGTTCCAGAGATTAACTGCTTCTGCATACAGGGAAGCAGAATTCACTCCTCCTTGCTTGTTGATGTAGAATATAGTTGTAGAGTTGTCTGACATTATCAGGACATGGTGAAAGTTGATGAATGGAAGAAAGAACTCACATGCCTTTGTTACTGTTCAAAGTTCGAGGACACTGATGTGCATCTGGCAGTGTCCACCTCTTCTGGGGTCCACCTCCTTTGTGTGGTATGGTTGTCCATAGTTTAGTAGAGACGCATTGGTAATGATCATTTTGTCCGGGGAAAATGGGAAAAAGGGACACCCACTCATACATGGTAAAGATTTGTCCACTACAGGGTGGGGAAGACAGTACCTTGGCAGAAGCTGTGAGCAGAAGCTTCATAGGATGATCACTTGGTGGGTATACTGACTATAGCCATGCCTGAAGACAAAGAAGGTGGAGTCTCATGAATGGAGTGACATAGGTGCAGAAGACCATGTGGCCAAATACGGACAGGTATGTCTTGACCATTACTCAAGGGCTTGTGATGCAAGCTATGTTTTCTTTATAGTCTGAAACCTGCCTGAGAGCAGATAAGCCCTTGTGGTGATAGAGTTCAAGGTTGCCTGACTGTGTGGGAGTGACAAAGGACTTTTCAATGTTTATTTTGATGGCCAGTGAGGAGAGGAGGCAGAGCATCATAGAGGTCAAAGTGTGGGCCTCTTGGCAGTATCTGGTGGCAAGGAGCCGATTCTCAAGGTATGGAAATACAACGAGGACATAACATCTGATATGAGTGCCCACCACTGAAAATACTTTGATAAATATCCTGGGGGCAGTAGCTATGCCAAAGGGTATAGCTCTGTATTGGAAATAGTTGGGCCCCACCATAAACCTTAGAAAGTGTCTGTGAGTGGGATGAATGTTGAAGTGAAAGTAAGCATCCTTTATATTCAGAGCCATGGACCACATGCATTTTCCTAGGGAAAAAATATTGCTGCCAAGGTGACCATATGAAATATGAGTTTGGGGATGAAGTGGTTGTGGTGACAAAGGTCAAGGATTGGTGTACATCCTCCCTACTTCTTGGGTATCAGGACGTAGGTCAAGTAAAACCCTAGTCGTTGATACTGTAGAGCAGAGATCAGCAACCTTTGGCACATGGCCCACCAGGGTAAGCCCCCTGGTGGGCCGGGCTGGGCTGGTTTGTTTACCTGCCACATCCACAGGTTTGGCTGATTGAAGCTCCCACTGGCCGCGGTTCACTGCTCCAGGCCAATGGGGGCTGCAGGAAGTGGCATGGGCTGAGGAATGTGCTGGTCGCCACTTCCCGCAGCCCCCATTGGCCTGGAGCAGCGAACTGCAGCCAGTGGGAGCTCTGATCAATCAAACCTGTGGACACTGCAGGTAAACAAATCAGCCTGGTCCGCCAGGGGACATACCCTGGCGGGCTGCATGCCAAATGTTGCCAATCCCTGCTATAGAGCAATGCATTCTGTTGCTTCCTTTTGCACTAAGGAGATCACCTCTTGGGTGAGAATATTGTTGTGAGACTGGTCCCCAAAGGGGGACAGGGAGTGGAGTTTTGGAGGCGTTAGCATTACAAACACGATCGTATAGCCATAATGGATGATGTTCAACATCCACATGTCCATTGTTATCGCACTCAAGATGTCAAAAAAGAAGCTAGACAACCCCCAAATGGAGAAGTAGGATTATGGGGTCTTAGGCTTATTGGTTTGTGGCTCTCGAGCTCATGACAAAAATATTTCCTGGATGTGAATTAGGATTAATATGTCAAGGCCAGCGCAGGAGGCAGGAAAATGGGACATTTGAACCTTTTGCTTTTTTGAGGTAGTTCATATGGTCTTTGGTGGTAAAAGCATTGGGATCTATACTGCAGTGTGGTTGAGTGGTAATGAAACTTCCTTTTAGGAGAAGATGTATAGAGGCCCTAGAGTCATTCAGGTTGTGTATGGACTCATCTGTCTTCTCATTGAAGAGAAGGTGAGATTCATTAAAGGGGAGGTCATTGATGGTGTTCTGGACTTCCCTGCGGAATCCTGATGAATGGAGCCAGGACTCCCTTTGCATGATGATGGCCAAAGCCATAGACCTAGAGAACGTATTGGTTGTATCAACTGCAGATGGAACTCAGTTCTGGCTATTAATTTACCTTTCTCAATGAGAGCTTGGAATCAGGTATGGTACTGGTGTGGAACTGTTGGTGAATTCTTCAAATTTAGCATAATTAAGGAAATCATATTTAGCCAATAGCACTTGGTAATTGACTATTCTGAATTGTAAAATGGATGATGAGAAAATCTTCTTGAGAAAATATGCACTTATGCTTGCTAGGTCTGTTGCCTTTAACAGTTTTGAAAGTGTAATTGAAAGCAAAGTTTGAAAGAAAGTTTTGTTTTTCTCTGCTTGTCATCCATCTCTGAAAGTACTGGAGGATGCGGGGAGAGGCTTGGGGAGATGGATGGAGTTCTACAGAAGTCTCTTGTGTTTCCATCTCTCATCAGGATAAACTATAGTGGTGTTTTAAAGTTTTTTCCACCCTTCTCTTGGCACCCATCACTGAAAGCCTGAGGTGCATGTGGGGTGGGTGTGTTTGAGTTCGGGGAAAGAGAAGGAGCTAGCCCTATGGGAATCCCTTGTGTACTTGTGTACTGCCCTGAGCACAGAATAAGCATACACCCTAGCATGTATCATTCTTCTCCATAACTATAATGTTATTGGTCATAAACTGGAAATCACTCTCAGCATACCAAATAGGGAACCACATAGCAATAATAATAAACATGATGGCTGTGCCTCACTGGGCTACAGATTGGTGCCCTGGCCCTGCTCTTGTTTCTCTCCAGGCTGTCTCTCTCCAGGCTCATCTCCTGAACCATCCCTAAATAGGTTCTCATGCAGAAAAAGAGACCTGGGGAGGGTATTTTACACACACACACACACACACACACACACACACACACACACACACACACACACACACACACACACACACACACACAAAGGAGGATTTTTCATTATTCCTCAAGTGAGAAGTAGAAGTGCTGATGGTGCATGTTTCAATCCACACACTAAATGCCCCAAGAAGGCAGAGTCTGTGGGCTAGAGGGCATTTTCGACAACCCTGCTAGATAGTACATATAACTGTGGCTTGTAGGAAATACTAGATCCATACCAATGTTCAAAAAAGGATGTATGCGGTGGTAGAGCATAGCAATATGTCCGCAATCCCCTATATTTTGCTCCAGAATCTAAACTGTTATTGAAACAAAAAAACAAAAACAAAAACCAACAACAACAAAAACCCACCACCAACAACAACAAAAAAGAAGTTGCTAACTTTTCTGATTATTTAATAAGCCTTGAAAATGTGAACCAAGTACAACTGATGCTGGAGTTTGCAGAAAGTCTGTAACAAGAGCTCAGAGATTTGAACTGCCCTGTTCATCTCACTTATTAATGCTTTAAATGGCAGCTATATTACTGCTTTCCAAAGCATGGAAGAAAAGCGAGTGAAATCATAATATGGTCTGCACAATGTACCATCAGTAAGATTTCATTTTGTCATCCCAGGGAGTAGTGCTTTGGGTAGTACCACATCCCTTTCTCATTCTAGAGACAGCTAAGTGAGGCATAGAAGCAATTTGGGATGTGGTAAGCATATCAGCAGGCTGTTTTTCTCATATAATCAACAATGAAATATTGAATAAAGATGACAACTTAAATAGCACAGTTAAATCTGAAACAGTGAAATACAAACAGCAGTCATACAAAGAAAATGGTCAAAGATATAAATACATTTCTTACTTGGTGATTTAGGACCTGATTCTCATTTACAATAAGATCACTTTAAACTGCTCTAGCTATGCAAAGGGAGACTTAAAATGGAAATAAGACCCCTATTGCATTGCCAGAGCAGTGTAATGTCGCCTTAGTGTAAGTAAGAGTCAGGCCCATCTGGTCAGATCTTGTTCCATCCACTGAAGTCTACAGGATTTTTGCATAATGAGCAGACCAGAGATCAAATGTTAACATACACAATCAGTGCATACTATAAAATCACTCTGTGAAAGGAAATTAGAATTTGTGATGGGCAGCACTCCAGCACTAGTTTAATAGGAATGGAAGCGGAAATAGAACAAATTACTCAAAGGAAGCAAAAAAGCAGTAAAATTCAGAACATTAACTTGGTAATTTGAGTTCTCTTTTCATCCAATATGACCTTTTCTAGACATTTGGAGCTTCCAGGTGGAATTGTCATCTGGAGAGAATATAAATCTCCTCTCTAATGGAGCCTATTTCTGTCAAATATAGAAAAGTAATATTATTTTCTTAGCTGTAATCATGTAAATATAAAGCTTTATTAAGCACATAATGAATACCAAAAAGCTAAAGAAGGCTCAGCATAGTAAAAAAACAACTGATGGAAGAGCAAAGGTTTGAGACCAAGGTTTGAGACCATTGACAAAGATATTAGGCCAACAACAGTGTAGATGTGAATACATTCTCCAATGAAAGCACTGAATCTGTCTCTTAGGGCCCCCATTTAGGCTATGGAATTAAAACATTAGGCACAATATTCTGATTATAAGCACAGGAAAGAGATTACTTTGTGAAGATCAAATCAATAGTCACAGCCACCAAAGGTCTTGCTATGATGAGTAGGCAGGCTATACTTAACCACATGAGTCTTAAAATCTCCATCAAAAACAGCTGGAAAAAAATCTCACTAGATTGCTTGTGCTCAATTATTTCTTTCACTGAACTAAAAGACTTCAACATTCTCTTAAAGAAGAAAAATCCAGTAAAATAAACCAAGTAGCAAAATACTTACTTGTCATATTTTAAAAATTCAGTTCCAATCAGGAGAGATTCATTCCACTTGCATTTCTTATTCTCAGAGAGATAGTATATGACTCCTATGACCTTTTCAGAAATACCAATAATAATGGTGAATCTCACCTGCTTTGAATATATGCATGATGGTGCATTTATCACCTCCCTCGGTATCTCATACCACTCAAATATATTTCTCTTACTATCTAGTCTAAAGTTTTTCTTCTATATTTTAAAGACATTGTTCCTTATTCTATCAAGTTCTGAGAATGCACAATTATCTTCTTTCATTTATATTAATGCCTTAAATGTGTTTTATGAATTGTGATAATATTTTCCCTGAGTCTTTTTTTCTCTAGATCAGGGTTTCCCCAACTTGGTTCATGACTTGTTCAGGGTAAGCCTCTGGTGGGCCATGAGATGCTTTGTTTACTTGAGAGTCCGCAGGTATGGCTGCTTGCAGCTCCCAGTGGCCGCAGTTCACCGTTCCCAGCCAATGGGAGCTGCAGGAAGCAGTGCCACCACTTCCCGCAGCTCCCATTGGCTAGGGATGGCGAACTGCAGCCACTGGGAGTTGTGAGCGGCTGTACCTGTGGATGCTCAGGTAAACAAAGTATCTCGCGGCCCGCCAGGGTCTTACCCTGAACAAGCCATGAACCAAGTTGGGGAAGCCCTGCTCTAGACTATAGAAATATAGATTCTGCAATGTTTCTTCATAAAATATGTGTTTCTCTTGTTTATTTGCTCTTAATCTTATTAAATTAGACATGAAAATGGCACACAATATTTCAAGGCTATATTTTATTGCCTAGTTTTGTATGAAATCCTGTTATGAATTCAGCCTACACAACTTTCAACTCTACATGGCCAGTGGTCAACTATTTATCCTGTTGGATGGTGATCTGCAAATTGACAGGCTTCCATTTAGCTTTCTCAGTCCCACAAACCCCATACAGAGCATCACCTAGCATGGAAGTATTAGTCCTGGAAGGGAGAGGAAAAAAACGGGATGCATTTAGACTTTCAGATTTGAATTCATTCAGCTGGTCTGTTCTTGAATACGACTGCAAGGCATATTTATCTTCAGCCATTCAGTAATAGAGTTTACGGAATGAAATGATCCTTTCTTTCCCCTAAACTGGTTGTGAGGATACCAGTTCCATTTACTTTCTCGAGGTAACCAGACTTTCTTATTACCAACTCAAATCAAATCATTTCCTGGCTATATTTTTGTGTATACCCTAGAGTTCACCTAATCATAACTCTGATAAAGGGCATGCCTGTTTATGTAGGATGATTGCCAGGAACAGATTTAGTACAATGCATTTCAATGTCTGTAACCAAAGGCTATAAGTCAATGTATGGGGTATGCCTTAAGTCATCTGAGACCCTAGTCACGCTGGTAGTAGCTAACAGGGTGAAATTGGTGTTTGCTACTATGAGCTTGCCACTGCTTCTCTCCTCTGTTACAATTTCAGAATGAATCACATTTATCAAAATCCACTTTATAAATGTTTTCATTTTTGATACATTGCTTACTCTTAAAGTAATTCCTGAAACAAAAAATGAAACTGCCTGCAGATATGGAAGCACAATACATTTGTTGGCAGGTCAAGGATAGGTGGCTGGACTATGGGCCTCTTTAGCAGATGTTATGGAGCTAATGTAGAGACAAGAAGGAGTTCTGATCTGCTTTCAGTAGGCTCTTCCTGCTCAGCTTTAGAGCAGACACAAACTAATGGAATACTAAGGCTGTGTCTACACTACACAGTTTTGGTCACAAAAAGCAGCTTTTATTGACAAACCATGGACAAAACACACTGTATTGACAAAACACACTGCTATGCTCCTCCCACACTGCTATGCTACTCCTCCCTTTAACTCTCCTGCTATACAGACATAATAAAACCATCTGAATGTGAGGCACAGACCTTTTTGCAACATAGTTAGAGTGATGCAGTGACAGTGTAGACGCTGCTTTGCTTATGTCATCCTAAGAGGCCTCCAGGAGGTGTCTCACAATGCCCAACATGACCACTCACATCGCATCTTCCCAGCTGACAATTTTGGCTCCCTGCAGCAAACATGTTCCCATCTGGAGTACACCAGAGTTGTCTGAGCTGCTGAGTCTGTGGGGAGAGGAAGCTGTGCAGGCACTGTTCCGATCCAGCCATAAGAACTTTGATATCTACACGCAGCAGTTCCATGCTAAAATCAAGGCGCTGAGGCAGATGTACCAGAAAGCAAGGGAGGCCAATAGTCGGTCTGGTGTGTCACCAAACACATGCTGCTTCCACAAGGAGCTGCATGCCATCCTCGGCAGAAGTCCCTCCTAAATTGCTAAGAGTTCTGTAGATACTTCCGGGAGCTGGAGGCAGCGGCCAGTGGAGTGAAAAAGTAGTAGATAAGGAAGTGGAGTTGGATGAGGATGCGGGACAGGCAACAGGGATGTCTGGTGGCACAGTGAGTTTGGACCTCTTTTTAACTCTGGGGAGTTCTAGCTAGTCCCAGCACTCTGGTTCTGGCACTTCTGATGCAGGAGATGGGAGCTCCAGTAAGTGCTCATTGTGCTTTGATACTGCAGGGAGACATGAGGTAAAGTTCAGCTTCCCCTGCCCCCCGCCCTCTCCCCCCAGGTAGCAGAGGGATAGAAATAGCCAACACTCGCACTGTTTGCATCTGCTTCTCCTGTGCAGCTGGGCAGAGGGAGCAAAGTTTGTTGATGCATGCTGGGATATCCTGGGAATCCTCCATAGAGTTTTCTAGGAAACTGCCCTGGAGGTACTCTGTAATCCTTTGTTGAAAGTTCCTTGGGAGGGCAGCCTTAGTTCTTCCCCTGTGGTAGGAAACTTTGCTGCACCAATCACTCCACCACAGTCTAACCAGTCCTGCTAGCAAATCACGGGCGAGCACAGTCCTGGGGAAGGAACTACAGATAAGTGTGTACATGCATTTTTTCTGTACAGTGTTTAAATGCAAAGATGGCGTTTATCCCATGTTAACAAGGCATATGTATCAACTTCTCATTGTTTTACTTGTACCTAGAAGAGGTAGTGGTACAACATGCAGAGTTCTTATCTGCTTTTCATTCCCCTGTAGGATTAGCTGGGGAGGTTGATGGCATGCAGAGCAGTTTGTTGATGTACATTGGGATGTCCTGTCTATCCTCCTGAGAGATCTTGATGAAACTTTCATGGAGGTACTCTGCAGTCCTTTCCCGAAGGGTTCTAAGAATGGCCACCTTATTTCTTCCTCAGTACGTCATTTTCCCATGCCACTTCATGCTGAATTTGTCTGGCAGCATTGTAGTAAACAGGCTAGTGGCATACAGGCTGTCTTTGGAACACCAGCAACAACTCTGTTCTCTATAGCTTTGTGTCCCTCAGGAATGAGATATCAACTAAAATCATCATGTCTGTTTAAAATGGTGCCAATTTTCCCCACCTACAGGCTCACCAGATTGGCAGTTGGTGGATGGTTACTGCTACTAGAAAGGAGGGAGTACCATGGCCTAGACCAGACAGTAGAGCTGAGCTGTAATGAAGGGGAACTCACACTAAGATTCAGTTCACCTCAAGCACAGCACTGGGCAGCATTGCAGCACTGAACATGAGCCAATATCTTTAAAGCACAAATGGATGTTGCCATTTTTTATGAAAATGAGTCTTCTGATATTACATGTTATTCTTTAAGCCCCAGCTCCTGAATTCAAATAATTACATGAGAATCAAAGCTGGAAGGGAAAAAAAAGTTTCTAGCCCTTATGGTTGAGCAGAAAAACTTCAAAATGTGACATTAGTGCACCATAGAAGCTCAGAAACTAGAAGTAAACATATTCCAACTCATTATCAGTTCATGTTTTTTAACATAATTGTGATTTTTGGTGCCTGACTCATGATTTTTGAATACTTGGGGATGCAATACTGTCTCTGTAAACATTTATCCAGACCCTAAATTAAGAATAATATTTTTTGGCATACAAATTATATACCTAAATTGTGCCAACAGAGCAATAGCCTGTCTAAGCACACAATACAGAGGTAAAAACATTCCCATTGAGCTCAATATGGTGTAATTTCTGCAGTCTAAGCATAATTTAGGCCCCAGTATTGTGAAGACTTGTGATGTGCTTATCTTTAAGCAGTCTGAGTGTCTGCACTGACTTCAGTGAGACTACTCACAACATGTAAAGTAATGCACATGAATAAGTCCTTGCAGGACTGGGCCTTAATTATTAACTGCCTCTATCAGAAAATACTATATTTCTCCAGTAAAACAGGATGTATCTATTCTCTCCTAACTATCCATTAACCTAAAAGGATATTGGAGAGGAAAAAAATCTGGAAAAAGTGAATATGTCAAAAAGAATCAGATATTATTTTCATTATTCAGCTAACTGAGATGTTGACTGAGATTTTCAAAATTTAGGGTTAAAATAATGTTTACACTCTTGTCAACTAAAATGTGTTGTACTAGTGGGTGCAGCTTGTGGAGTTCTCAATAAACCTGCTAGCTGCATGTCAATTTATTTTAATAACCTAATAAACTTTTGTGGATGACTCTCCTTGTGTTTTTACAGTGTTATCTGGTATTAAAATATAAATGTAAAACCAAAGAGAAAATGTAATAAAAATAACAGAAGAGTGGATAGTATTGAGATATGTAGTGAGGCACAAAATCTTACATCTCTTGGTGACCTGTTTGAACCTCAAGCCCAAGTTGACAGTTACTGGCTTTTACAATCACATGGCTGTTCTGTGGTCTCTGTAAAATGAGTTGGTGATAGCAACAAGTCCAGTTTCTGCTGGGTAGGTGTCTCTGTCCAAAACCCACAATCATAATTCAAATTCATTGGCAGTCTATATAATGACACCAAGGGTAGAATAGGCCTGGAGAATGCACCACCCTCTCACTCTTTTAGAAAACCACTGATGAGGCAGTGTAGAAAAGACTGCACTGACAGTTCCTAACTGTATGCAATGTTGGTCAAATAGTGATCTTATGACACCGAGCACACTAGAATTCATTAACACTTTTATTGATTTACGCTACAGAATTGAAAAGGCACTACCTTAGGTTCTAGGACCCTTTGCCATAGACTAAAAACAATCACATAACAAGTGATATTCAGTGCTGAATATTATAACATAAATTCCAATCAGTAACAAATTATACTAATCGAGTCTGAAACAAGCCAAGGCCCAAACCGGAGTCAGCACATATCACATATGTATGGCTTGAAGACAGAAAATACTCCTCATGTGTAACCAGGACTTTTGGGGATTTTTATAGAATTACTTATTTGCTTCTCAATTTTTGTTTTTGAGTTAAACATGATCCCATGGTCTCTCGAATAAATGATCTAGAAGCCAATAACATCAAAGAAGTAACAGCAGGAACAGGAAACAAGTTTGCCTTATTGGCACTTACCACACTGAGTCTGAGGCGGGGGCGCAGTAAGTTACCGGGGGCTCCAGAAAGTATTGTGCTTGAGAGAAGCATCATGTCTCCCTTAGTTCCTGTCAAAGTCTGGGAGTCCCTCTGCTGCTGTATTCCAGAGAGGTACAGTATATTCTTCTTTCCAAATCTGGTCAGCTCTGTTCATTGGGTCAGAAGGGGATAGGAGGTGCTCGTTCTGGGAACCGCCAGTCTCAGATCTTTTGTGTCGAGGAATGTCTTGTTCAAACTTCTTATAGTAACTTGAGTAGGATCATGAGATTGCATTAATGCAATTACTAATTGATTAAGGTATTAGTGTGAGTAAGTTTGGCAGACTCTTAACATAAGGTATGTTTGGAGACTGGAGTTAAAGAGTTAATGCAAGAGACAGATGTAGAGCAGCACAGAGTTAGTCCAGATTGATTTTATACTTGATATATGCAGAATGAATTAGTTTCTTCTAAAAAGAGCAAGATGAGTGAAAAATGTATGAAAGCAAATCGGAAGGTGAGAGGAGGTCATTGGTTGCAAAGAATTTCACAGTCCACTCAGAACTCAGACAGATCTATCCAGCTTTGTTTCAAGGCTGAAATTATTGTGACCCTAAGAACCGACAAATGCCAACTGATAAAGGGGGTTACAAGAATATTCTGATCCTAGTATATAAATTCTGATTCACCAAAGAATATCACGTGAGATCTTAAATGAAAGCCAGGGTCAGGCTGGTCATTAATATCATCGTCAAAGGTATGTTCTGATACTATGTAAAAAGTTATGCCTGTATGGTAAAAATATATTCTTGAAATCTGCATTAAGGTAGAGTTGACAGACAAGTTTCTTCCAGACAAAGGACATTTATGGACCTGTCTGTTAGTACCGATGTAAAGTAAGCATTGTAAGGTGACACAGTTGGGAGTCATTTACGTACAAAGTCAACAGGAGGGTGTGAAATCAACAAGAAAAAAAAGTGAAGGGGCTTCCTCTGTCTCTGAGGATAGACCATGATGTATGGGGTCATAAGAAGAAGACAGGGAAACACCCCTTTAGACTCTTGGGAAGTAATCAGGCAGGATTACACTCTTGGAAATGGGATCACAACCAGCCTTGGTTGGAAATGCTGAACAATGCCTTTTGGTGAGATAAGACTGCTTTAGACAGGAGGTTAATCTGTTAAATTTAACTTTAGAAAGGGTGTATTGATTTTCTTTTATATGTAACGCTTCTGCTTCCATTATCCTTACTCACTACCTCTTAAATCTTCATCTTTGATAATAAACTTATGATTGTTTTCATTATAAATATATCTCAGTACTGTGGTATTGATCAGGAGCTGAACCTGAGCTGAATCATTCAAGCTGGTGTGTACAAGTTGGTGTGTACATCTGGGGACAGCAGCTCAGCTGTTATTCTGAGTGTTCAACAGATAAGGGGCTGAACATTACAGGAGGATGCTTCAAAGGGGCTTGGGAACTGAGGTACACCAGCTGTTAACCTGCAAGGGAAAGTAAGATCTGGCATAGCCCAGAAGAGATTGTTTGGGTGGCTACTAGACTGGAGGAGTCCAGGAGGTGACACCCAGTTAAGCACAAATTAGTCTTCCTCTCATGGAAGGCAGGGAGTAACAAGGTGACTCACAGTCTTGCGCTCCCTGAGAACTGTAACAATTATAGACAGCAGTTAAAAATGGAGGGACTAAGCCAAAGAAAATCTACATATTTCCTCTATTCTTGTGGAGTCAGAAGGACTCAGCTAGCAGGAGTGAAAGAGAAACCTCTTATTGCTATGATTTAAATATTAAAGTCCTTTTGTAACCTTAAAAATAAAGTTTAGATCACAGAGAATAAACTAATTCCTTAAGAAAAATAATAAAGAAAAGAAGCCATTTGTCAATGTCCTTTCTGAAAGTGCAAGAAAAGGCAACATTGAAACTGGATTTAACTTTGTTGTCTCCTTCTATGAGGAACATATTTGGAAAAATATTATTGATTTTGTCATTGATATTGAATTTCTAGAGATAGTGTGCTTTAAATTTGATCTCAACAATTTAGAGGCATTTTTATTTCTTTATACTCCACTGATAATACACGTACTTGAATCATCACTTTTTTTTTCTCCTAGACTCAGCTACCATACGTTAATAAACAACAATAGAAAATGGAAAATTAAATGCTAAAAATAATAGAATAGGAAGTGATATAACAAATAGAAAGGACAGAAGTGTATATAAACATTAGATCGAAAAGTGAAACTGGCTACTGAGAGTCAGAAGGCAAATAGGGAATAGGAATATAAAAAAGCAAAGCAAAGCAAAGCAAAACAAAATGACACAATCTTACCTTGCACATCCCCCACCCCATCTTTCATTCCACTTGTATTTTATCCAGCTAGGACCAGTTTGTATGGGATCTTTCTGTGCATATGGGGAGGGAATACAAAAGGAGCCTCCTGTTATCAGAATCACCAACTGACCAAATGAGACATGAGTAGATGCATGCTGGAGCAGAGGCTGCTGGCTAACATGGAAATAGGTACTGGCCAGGGCAGGAGCAGTAGCCAGAATGACGAGCAGTCAGTTGTTAGGATATAGATATTCAGGCCTGTCTGTAAAGGCTTATACTTTAAGAATTTAGGTGTATTCTTATCACTTGGCTAGTTAGAGGTATAAAAGAAAGAACCAAAATCACTATCTGCCGGTGTAAGGTCCTTCTTTTACTGTGACTGTCTGAGGCCCTGTGTTTAGGCTAAGATCTTTGGCTAATCAGCAGAGACAGCCATAAGCTGGAAGCGACCGGTCACATCTTCACATTCCAAACTAGTCACATTGAAATAAGTGCTATTGGGCTGTTAGGAATACAATCCTGTCCTGATAATGCCTATCGCCTCCAGAGAAAGGGAAGTGCCTAGAAGATGTAAAAGGAAACTTAGTTTGATAGCATCCTGTCTGGCAAGAACTCACTTATCAATAGCTGGGATGTGAAATCCTCATTTCTGTGTTTGTTCTATCACTGTAGTCCCCATTTCCCCATTGTTTGTCTGTATAATCTCTCTCTGGTTCTGTGATTGTTCGTGTCGGCTGTATAATTAATTTTTCTGGGTGTAAACTAATTAAGATGGTGGGATATAATTGGTTACATAATCGATTACAATATGTTAGGATTGGTTAGTTAAATTTCAGGAAAATGCTTGGTTAAGGTATAGCTAAGCAAAACTCAAGTTTTACTATATAGACTGCAGTCAATCAGGAAGTGGGTGGGTGTGTGTAGGTGTGGATGGGAAATGGAAACAGGGAATGGGGGGTGGGGAAATTGGAATCTGTTTTGCTAAGGGCAGGAATGGGAATAGGGTCACAGGTGTAAGGCTCTGTGGTGTCAGAGCTGGGAAGGGGGACACTAAGGAAGGAAACTGGAATCATGCTTGCTGGAAGTTCACCCCAATAAACATCAAATTGTTTGCACCTTTGGACTTCGGGTATTGTTGCTCTCTGTTCATGCGAGAAGTACCAGGGTGAAGGGTGAAGGAATAAGCCCTCTAACATCAGTCAGAACAACTAGGCAATGGGAGTGCTCCCAATCAGGTAGGGCATTTGCAAGACTGGAGGGACTGCTTCCATTAGTAGCTTATCTACCTGCCTTGGGATCACCTGGGTGGGTCCTCACCTGTGGATTGGCTGAACCCTGGTTGAATGTCATGGGCCCTATCATACAAACTGCAGGTAATTGCCTCTTGTGACTTCTCAGACCATAAGCCCCGACTTCCTGATTTCCCAGGGGGTGCTCGACCCCTGGTCCATCCCAGGCCGATCCCTACTCCACCCCTTCCCCTAAACCTCCACCTTGTCCTGCCTCTTCCTCTCCCTGATCTACCTCTTATGCCCCATTCTTCCCCCTCCTCGAGGGTGCCCCATAGATGACTGGTGCCTCCGCATATTGGCGGCCGTATGATCTAAAGGGAAGGTCACATATCACCCCTGGCCAATGCCCCCCACTCCCAGGCGGGGGCCAAGGCACTCTTCCCACCACATGTTGCTTGTGAGGGGGTGCTCTGTCCTCCTTCTGTGCCTAGCTCTCTGGCATGTTCCACGTTCCATGTTCTGGTGGGAAGGAGCCTGGGCAGGGAGCGAGAAGGAGTCACTTCTAATGCTGGTCCCTCCTGTTTGCTGCTCTTCAGCCCATCAGCTGCCTGTGAGAACCTGGCTGGGGAGTGGTTTATGCTCCTGCCTGGGCTTGGCTGCCAGGGACCACTGCTGAGTAAACCAGAAACATGCCATGGCAAGATGGAGGGGGAGGCGGAGCTCCAGCTCTCTTGCCCCGGGTCCCTGGCACCAGAGCCCAGTTGGGAAGTGGAAGCCGCCTCCCCAGCCAGCCTCCCAGATAGCCTCCAGCCCACCACGCTGCTGAGCAGCGTCCAATTGCACAGAAGGGTTTGGTACCTCCGCTTCCACTCCACAGCATCTGGGGAAGTCCCCCCGATGCATCGCGCAGCCCTGCCTTCACCCACTTCTTCCTGCCCCTCCTCCTCTTGCCTCTTCCTGTTCCCCGCTCCTCCCCAGCACCTCCTGCACACCGCTGAAGAGCTGATCGTGGAGACGCTGGTAGGGAGAGAGAGGAGCTGTTTGGTGGCGCCCGCAGGTGGGCGGGGCCGCCGGTGGGTGCTGAGCATCCACTATTTTCTTTCTGTTGGTGCTCCAAGCCCAAAGCACCCATGGAGTCAGTGCTTATGCCTCAGACTATCTGTCTCAGGGATGACTCATCAGGCTTAAGTAGGCTCAGGCTCAGAGGTAACTCAGGGATAGCTCAGCACACCAACATTGCATGGCATATTTACGGGCCTGTAACCTTTGCATTACCTGTGCTGCTCCCTCTGCATGTGTGTTTCCAGTGTTTCAGAAGTGGTGGAGATTTGCAAGGAGGACAGAGGGACATAACCCTGCTCTCCTCCCGTCATACCAACTTGAAAATGGGCTGTTTTCATTATGGGGAGCAAGCAACGCTAATTGTACAGCTTAGTGACTTGCTAGTCCTCTTCAATAGGCAGTGGATGGATATAGGGTTTGTGCTCCTGAAGCACAATTTTCAAAGGGAAATCTACCAGGCGATAGTCTGATAGAGTGTGCCTTCCAATGGGTCATTCAATTGAAGGGGGGCTTTATAGATGTAGGTAAGGAATTCAGGATTTCCTCCTTGATTAATAAAGCCCTAAAAGTATTTTCAAAAATTGTAACCACTGTGGGACAATTATGGCCATCTCACCTAACCATATTTATAACAGACCAGAGAATTTCATCCAGTGATTCCTCTGTCAAGCTAAGCAAATTTGTGGTGGAACCAGAGAAGATTTTTTATAAAGATATCCAATCTCTATATACCAGTGGTTCTCAACCCACAGCCCGCAGGCCACATGTGGTCCAATTAGCACACAGCTGTGGCCCAATATTAAATATTTAATATTTAAAAAATGCAAAATTTGCCTTTCTGGTATGGCAGGGCGTGGGGCTGGCTGAGGAGGACACAGCAACTTGCAGCCTTCACCAGCACTCCTGTGAGCAGTGACGGGGTGGGGGTGCTCGGAACAAGGGGTTTGCTGGGGTGCTGCAGCACCCCCAAGTTTTAGGTGAGATTCCACTCCTGGGCCCCCTTCTTGGGTCCCGGCTGCTGGCCCATGCTGGGTGGTCTGCTGCTGGCCTGGTGCCAGGGGTCCCAGATATCCATCTCCACGCGGCAGCACTCGGGGTACAGATCCGGCAGCTACCTGGCCCCGCATGGTGTGGTGAGGTCCCGCAAGCTGGCCCAGGGCTCCACTCCTGGCCCCACTGTGGCGGAGTCACTGGGCATAGGGGCCTGTGGGTGGTTTTGGGGGTGGGCACTATGGTCCTCAACCTGCAGTCCATGTAAGACATTGTGGGCCACATATGTGGCCCAAAATGATAAACAGGTTGAGAACCACTGCTATACACAGACTCAAGCAATGGTAAGTGTACAATGTCACTTTATAAGCCATTCCAGTGCTTAGTAAACCACACCACTTACATTTTATTTCCAATTTGAAATTTGATGTCTTGAATTTCCAACCACAACTTTGTCTGCCAGGTTAAAGAGACCTTTAGCACCTTCTCTGTATGTAGATATTTATAGACAGTGGTTAAATTAGATTCTCTTCAGTACATTAGATAGATTGTAAATGTTTTATGTTTGTCTAAGCCTATGATAGTAAATACTTATTTGGTATATATGCATTTATTTTGAACTGTTATTTATTTGCTAGCATGTAACATTTTATTTACATATCTATTCACCATATAGATCAAATATTGCCAGCATGGGTACCAGTGGTGGGCAACCTGCAGTGTGAACTGCGGCCACTGGGAGCTGCGGGTGGCCATGCCTGCAGACGGTCAATGTAAACAAATCCACCGCCCACCAGCGGATTACCCTGACAGGCTGCGTGTGGCCCATGGGCCGCAGGTTGCCCACTACTAATGGATACCATTATAATCTTGCTGTCCCATTTGAAGATCAGAATAGTGTGTCTTGGCTTTCAGAGTATATCTATACAGTGCCTTAAAAAATATTGTCTCATTTTTTAGAACAATGAACCATCTATCCAAATACATCTTGTAATTACTTAGAGTTACTCAACTATTATCTCTAGTGCTACCTGATAGTATAAAAATTTGGGGGTCTTATAAATCAATGTGCTGGTTACAGGAAAAAGTCAAATCTGACTGCAGAAGATAAATATCCTATTTTGATTTTTCTTGTCCTTGCGATACCTTGCTTATGTCATCTTGTTTTTTTTACAGCACTGAATATAAATATTTCAATAAAGTTTCATTTCAATATACACTGTAATATGATTATAATTTCAATGTGCTTTAAAATTGTTGAAACTTGAGGGTTATTTTCTTATTAAATAGAAGGTCATTCTATTATTGTATCTTTTTAGTTTATGACAGATTCCATCAGCTTTTCTGGGTGATGATTGATCTGTACCCTCTATGTGCTGTCTTGATTGTCAGATACGTAGTATTATTAGGATTGACTTGTCAGCCATGAGACGTCATCTGTCTCAATGTCTGGAAAATAAAATCAGTTTATTTTTTTCGGGTACTGAAGCACAACTATCTTTGTAGCACAAATTAAATTAAATGATCCCTTGATCACCGTCTCATTTTAGCCTCATCCAAGGAAAGGTACAGTGAATTTTTAACTTCTGACATTTGTAATACAACTTGACATCTTGGATAGACTTTAAAAGATACATGCTATAATACAGGAAGACAATGTAAATAATTCATCACTTCTGATGATGCTATAATCAGAATAATATTTTGTTCTAAAGTTCAGACAGATATTGTTCCATTATTACTCATTAGAATATGTTTAACCCTTTTCCCCAGACTCCAACATTCTATTTTGTCCATGATAATTAATAGATTATATTGGTCATATATCCACTCCTATTTAAAATCTGAGCACTGATACATTAAGTCTGATTCTCTACTCCAGTGACTTCAACAGTGTTATAATGGCATATAACTGCTACAGCAGAATAGTGAATCAGGCCATACAACATTAAATTGACTGAAATTTGTTTTAATTGATTTCAGTAAGATTGTTTTCAAAAGATTTTGAAGGCCTTCATTTAAAGATAGGTGGGTGGGATTGGATATTTTTCACTGAAGGTGAACACTGAATAAAGTTTAAGATAAGAATAATTTTCACTTTATTGCTACTTTAAAAGTTGGATCTCGAAAAGATGCCTGTCTTTTAGGTTTCAGAGTAGCAGCTGTGTTAGTCTGTATCCGCAAAAAGAAAAGGAGTAATTGTGGCACGTTAGAGACTAAAAATTTTATTAGAGCATAAGCTTTCGTGCGCTACAGTCCACTTCATTGGATGCATAGAATGGAACATACAGCAAGAAGATATACATATACATACAGATTTCAGAGTAGCAGCCGTATTAGTCTGTATTCGCAAAAAGAAAAGGAGTACTTGTGCTACCTTAGAGACTAATAAATTTATTTGAGCATAAGCTTTTGTGAGCTACAGCTCACTTCATCGGATGCATTCGGTGGAAAATACAGTGGGGAGATTTATATACACGCACACAGAGAACATGAAACAATGGGTTTTATCATACACACTGTAAGGAGAGGTTTCAGAGTAGCAGCCATGTTCATCTGTATTCGCAAAAAGAAAAGGAGTACTTGTGGCACCTTAGAGACTAACAAATTTATTTGAGCATAAGCTTTCGTGAACTACATCCGATGCATCCGATGCATTCGATGAAGTGAGCCTTAGCTCACAAAAGCTTATGCTCAAATAAATTTGTTAGTCTCTAAGGTGCCACAGGTACTCCTTTTCTTTTTACTGTAAGGAGAGTGATCACTTAAGATGAGCCATCACCATGGTGAAAAGCAAGGTGGGCCATTTCCAACAGTTAACAAGAATGTCTGAGGAACAGTGAGGGGTGGGGTGAGGGGGAGAAATAACATGGGGAAATAGTTTTACTTTGTGTAATGACTCATCCACTCCCAGTCTCTATTCAAGCCTAAGTTAATTGTATCCAGTTTGCAAATTAATTCCAATTCAGCAGTCTCTCCTTGGAGTCTGTTTTTGAAGTTTTTTTGTTGAAGGATAGCCACTCTCAGGTCTGTAATCGAGTGACCGGAGAGATTGAAGTGTTCTCTGACTGGTTTTTGAATGTTATAATTCTTGACATACATACATATACATACAGAGAAGGTGGAAGTAGCCATACAAACTGTAAAAGGCTAATTAATTAAGATGAGCTATTATCAGCAGGAGAAAAAAAACTTTTGTAGTGATAATCAAGATGGCCCATTTAGACTGTTGACAAGAAGGTGTGAGGATACTTAACTTAGGGAAATAGATTCAATATGTAGCTTGGTCATTACACATATTGAATCTATTTCCTTAAGTTAAGCATCCTCACACCTTCTTGTCAACTGTCTAAATGTGCCATCTTGATTATCACTACAAAAGTTTTTTTTCTCCTGCTGATCATAGCTCATCTTAATTAATCAACCTCTTATGGTTTGTACAGCAACTTCCACCTTCTCTGTATGTTTATATATATCTTCAGACTAGAAGTTCCATTCTATGCATCCAATGAAGTGGGTTGTCTTTTAGGATACTCTGAGTAATTGATACTCACATAATTCAAACATTAAGTTCTAAAATGGTTTTGCATGTTCCAACAGAGACAACTTAAAAGTATAATTCAGCAGTATATCCTTGTTAAGGGAATGTAAAGCATCCTGAAAATAAGTGACTTGTGCTGAAATGTATATGGGATAATGCAGATAAGGACAGATATGAGCTTTTTATTACCTTCAAAAAGTAGTAAAAATCAAATTAAAAACAAAACCAAAATGATAAAATGAATATAAGTGTCATGAATATAGTCACCTAAGACAAATGACACCATAGATTTAGACCTCAGGTACTTATTCTACATTAAATTATTTTGTGACATTTAAACACAGAGGGATAAAGTTAGTCCAGTCCTTGATCCCACTTATAATCTTTTATCCAAACCATTTGAATATATCTTAAGTTACCTTAAAAAACCCTTATGATTTAAAACCTGCAAGAAAGATTCACCAATGAATAATGGCTGGGTTGGTTGGGGGCAGGACATAACAAAAATTGAAAAATGCATTGATTGATGAAGGTTTACACTGATGAAGATTGAAATGATGAAGATTTAGTGTTGAAGATTTAGCTGAGAATGGGGCCCATAATTTCAATTAGTTTTTTTTTCTTCTTATAGATAAAGGGTTACATTCTCAAATGTGTCCAATTGACTTAGTAGTCTAATTCCCATGGAAAGTCAATGGGACTTAGGTTCTTAAATCAATTAGGTTCCTTTTAAAATTTTACCTAATATATCAACATAAAATTAAATATGATTATTCATTCTGTTATACAGTTATTTCCTTTTTATTAGAGACATTATGTGTAAGTATAGCTAGATATTTGCCTTTGTATTAGACAGTACCAAAAGGTGAAATGAGCTAAAATACTGGATACACTATATTATATGCTGTAGCATTGTACACGGTCTGATTTGCTGGGATTGCAACAGAAGAAAGACTTGTAGCAGTGTTTTAACCATCTCTATGACCATGTCCATATGCAATTTCTATGTATGCACAACTGGTAAATTTACCTCCATGTAGAGGGCTTGTACAAGATCTATGCAATGCTTAAGCTATTAGCATAGATTTAACTGAGACTAGTGTGGTGGATAGCTCTTGTAGATCCTCAGCTGATATAAACTGGCATAGGTTCATTGAAGTTAATTGAACTCTGCCAATGTACACCAGCTGAGGATCTGGCCCTGATTCACCACATAGGTGCAGGACTAGGCCAGATATTAACACCTGTTTAGTAAGTTCAGTACTATTTCTCCCCACATATCATTACACAGAAAGATAGAAGGGGCTAGAGGGAAAGCAGTTAACTTTTCTCTGGATTCTCCGTGGTGAGAATGCACATCACCCTGCTCACCTTCTTCCTAATCTGTCCTCACATAGGGGTATTGTAATTGGTACTGAATTACACTTGGATTACTGATTCAACAGTATGCCATGAACTAGCTTTCTATTAATTTCTGAGTGGAGTTTAAGGTTGGTTTTGACCTATAGAGCTCTAAGGGCCAGATCCTCAAGGGTATTTAAAATTTAAAGGGGAGTTAGATGCCTAAATGACTGAGGATCTAGGTCTAAATGCCTTGAAACCTATCTAAAAACAAAAGTGTTTTTGCCAGTAGAGATAGGCATGGATTTGAGATATATGGCAGAACATTCTTTATGAAAGCCCCTGGGGTTATGAGGATTTGGGAATCATGGAACCTTCAACTTCACAGAGCAACTGTATCCACAGCCCCATATATCCCAGGAGTTCATGTGGCTCCCCAGTGCCCTGTGAGGTATCAGAACTTTCATATAACAATTTCATATTTAATATAATTAAATCGGTAAGGATTTCACTTGCAGAAGTTGCTGCTTACTTGGCAAGCTTAGGTTTTTGGATTCAGCCCTCTTGTGTATAACTGCCTACTGCCAAATATTAAAACAGAATGTCAGCAATTATGTATAGTCCATAATTACACCAGGTAGTTGTGCAACTCTTTGCTTTAGTAAGTTGTTCTTGTTAGGTATTTCCATACACAAGGGTAACCATGTAAATTTATCCTGAACTATAAATTACTATTTTAATAGAAACAACAAATCAGCAAAGAACAGAAATAAAATCTTCATGAGAGAACACAACAGGTTCTCCTTTGCAGCATGTTGCATCACCTTTACCTCAATATCACAGCTATCCCTTCTGACAGGCCAAAGTTCAGAATAGAGAAGGAAAGTTACATAGTTATACAGTACACACTACAGTATTGTATGTTAAATAGGTCAATTAATATTATCACCTGTTTCCCCTGTCCCTTTTGAACCGCACCTTCAGTGTCTACATTGCTTTTTCTTCTTCCCCAGTGTCTTTTGTTCTGTCTTCCCTGATCAGCATCCTACAGGGCTCTGTCCTTCATCTCTTCTTTCTTTAGACCCAATTAGTGGACCACCTCATTTCTCTCATGGCTTCAGTTATCTAGTTCAAACCAAAACCAAACATCCGTTAATGACTCACAAATCTCTCCTTTTCCACCCACTTTGCCGCCTTTCCAATCCCTCATTAGCTGCAGATTCTTTGGACACCAAGGAGGTAATATCAAATTCAAATTCAACACAAATAAAATTGATCTCTAGCTATATTTCCATCGCAAACCATATTTGCTTCCTTTCTTTATTTTCTATTGCTAACTGCACCATCCTTCAGCAACCCAAACTTGCATCCTATACATGATTAAAGCAGGCCCTCTGCTCACATGGTTAAAGCATATGAATAAGTCTTTGCAGGATAGAAGCCTTCATGTAATATTCAACTCCTTTCCTCCCACACCTAGACTGTTTCTAAATCCTCATATTTTCTTTGTCATACCTCAAAAATCCAATCCTCCCAATCATTTCTACTGAAAAAATGTGGCCAATGGCCTTGTCATTTATCAGCTTTATTTCTTAAACCTCCTTTCTCTTGCCCCTCCCACTTTCACATTTTTCCTTCAAACCTACTCCGATATGTTGCTGCTAAAATCTTCCTTGTCTTTCACTCCAACCATCCACACACCCCTGAGGTTTTTTTGTTTCTAATTGACTTCCATACACATTTGAACTCCTCATCCTCACCTTCAGGGCCCATCTTACCCTGCCCCCCTTCCCCCCCCGCACACACACATTTTCTTGTTTCCTGTCACCCCCCTTGTGACTTACTCTCAGCTAATATGGTGCTCTTGATGATTTTTTCATTTTTCTTCCACAAAGTAGCACCACACCTTATAATAAACTAATATTTAGTACCACTTTGAAATCAGTCTTACACTGATGGACTGTAGTGTGGAAACGTCTAACCTTTGCTTTCTCATTTTACTCTTCATAGAGGCTGGAAATAATTCCAGCCCTTGTGCTCAGTTATATTCTTTTCTTCTCTCTGTTGCACCAATTTTACAGTGTGAGAGGAGACTGAGGCTAAGGAAGTTGAAGGACTTGGTCAGTCTCCCTCTCCCTTATTGGAGTCCTTGTACCTACTAGAGAATAATATTGAAAAGCTGAGCCGGGGGGGGGTGGCTAATCAAAGAAATGCGATTAAAATGTTAAAAGGACAGCGGCTATGAGTTATGAAGAGATTGTAGGTGCTCCATATGTAAAAGTAAGGATAGGAGAACACCATGCAAATGCCTTCACGTCAATAGTCACAGTATCTGAAAATGGTAAAACAAGGGTTAGTGGCCAAATTTTGAATTTGGTAAAAGGAAAGGTTACACATTAGTAAAAGATTCTAAGCATTAGGTATTTCAGTAGACTCTAAAAGGAGATGGTGTAGGTATGTACAGAAGAATCAGCTAGGTAGGATATTCCTGTGTATAATGTAGAGAAATGACCGCAGTGTAAGGATCAGATATGATCAGAAGTCGATTAGAAACGACTTGTGAGAGATTTTTTCTGGACCAACCTTTAAAAGCAATCAGTTCTAAAGTGCTTCTGCATGCGTAAGATTTACAATATCATATATGTTTCCATTACAAATTGCACCATCAATCACTGAAGGTTGGGTTTTGACACTTTTGCTCATATTCAGTAGCATCTACCCCCACAAATGATTTCAGAGCAAAGTACTTCAAAGAGCAAAGTACTACTCAGTGGGAGTAAGGATATTAGAATCAGGCCCTGAGTCAGGATTCAGCTGTGACCAACTTTATTATTATTAAATCTTTATTAAATATATTGATTGTACACTAAAGGCATATTTAGACAGTTAACTCAAAATTCTATTGAAGAAAAAATTATGCAGTACCTTGGTTGATTATTCATGGGAATTATTTCATAATTGTATACAATCAAATTAAAAACCCGTGTTAATCAAGATAAGTGAGTTAATTAAACTGATAATATTAAGGTAAATTAAAAGTTTGAGGCAAGTTTAGTAAAGTATTCAGGGATAATTAGTTGACCAAACGTTTGGCAGTTTTCTCATAGTTTCATTTTCCACAGTGTAGTTTATACAGCTCAAGCTGAAAGGTACATGGTAAATCAAGGTCCACTAAAGCAAATCCCAAATGAAAACCCCATTTATTTTTTCTATCAGTTAGACATGCCAGATGAAACAAAACTAGTATGAAAGGTTCAGGACAAGATTTTAAAAAATGAAACAGGCACCTAACCTTAGAATTGTAAGTTCACCTGCAGTGGGAGCTTTCCAAGTGCCTAACTGTAGGAGCTTTGTTTAAAAAAAAAAAAAAACTTGGTCACTTAATTTTACTGTACAGTGATTTATTCAAGTCTGTCTTGCAAGAGGTTTTCTTCTGAAATGACTGCCTAAACTCCCTGACTGTGGGCTGAATCCAGATCTCCTTACTGAGACAGTGAGCTAAAACTCCTATTGACTTCTTTGAGTGTCAGTTATTTTGATTCAGGGAGGCATGATCTATGTGGGCTCAATTCAGTGCACAAGAACGTGTCACAGTAAGTGGATATATTCCCTTTGAAATTCAATATCTCATCCCAGTGAGATAAAAATCTTTCTTTTTAAAATCCTGAAGGTAAGCAGATCTACACATAAAGAATAAAATATTTTTCACCCTCTTGTGGAAAAAAAATGTGAAAGATACTCTAAGAAAACCACTTATTTTTTCCCTGTTAAATGCCTAAGATTTTCACACAGCTTTAGTTTCTAACAATGCTGTATGTGGCCAAACAAAGTATAAAGTTATGCTTGTTGTGAAGACAAATGATGTATACTAGGGAAAAATGGTTTGGAGGAGGGATATTTTTAAATTATCATGATTACTTTGTTTAGATATAATATAAACTAGGAATGAACAAAAACTGGAAAAATAAGAAATTTGCACATATAGACCCATACTTGAATAAAGATTTTAAGGTAATGAAACATCCAGTAATCCCTGTTCTTCCATTTATTTATTTACAATTTCCACCTGGAATCAGGATAGGATTCTGGGGCTTGATTCATGACTCTGTGATTCTACTTTTATGCAGGTGTAATGCCACTGAAATCAACTGAGTTCACCCCACTAAAACTGAAGTGACACAATGGTGAATCAGGCCTCAGAAATTCTAAGATACCATAAGAGGAGGGTTTTGGAAGATTTCTGACCCAGTGTTTGGGATTGTTCATATACAAATGTACATTTTTGGATGTTTATTCAAACCAAAACCAAATTAACATTATAAAGTTTTTCAGACAAAGGTGGAGACATTAAGCAGTAGAATTGCCTACAGATAAAGACTCCACTAATCCCAAGGGTTCATTAAATGTCACACCAATTGTAATATACCTCAGGTTTTTCAATGAAATACTAACAGATACTGCAGATGTGATACAATTTACAAGATACAGATCATAATAGAAAAATCTGAATTATATAAATTGCTGTTGCTTACTTTTCTGGTTTACAAATTTGGTAAAGTATAAAGCTAGTGAATATAATATGATTTCCTGCTCCTCCCACCTGAATATACTAGCTCTCTAGTAACTGTAGGGGGAAAAGACTTCAGCTTTTGAAAAGGTTCAGTATAAAATTGTTATTTTAGTTAAAGTAGTTGCATTTTGTCTCATGTATATGAAATCTTTCCTGTCTCATAGAATATAGCAGTTTTCAGCAGAAAAATAAGTAACCTAGTTGCTATCCAAAAGTTTCAGAGGCAATTCTCAATTTTTTGGCAGTGCTTTCTGAACTTTTAAAGAAATATTGCAGAAGTTTTGGATTTGCATGTCTTCCAGATGTTTAATGTGCTTCTGATAAAGACTGCAGGTTATCTATGACAATAATAATATTCCACCAACTATTACACATTTATTTAATATTTTCAGAATTTTTTTAAGAGGAGGCAGCAAATGGTTTTATGATTGTAAACACATATGGCCTTTAAATTTAGATCAAACGAGAAATTGTCAATGTGACTTCAGTAGGTACTGCTCAAAGATCTGAAATACAGAAAACAATAATATAAATTATTATATTTATAGACCAAATCAGAATAGAGGTAGTTACTCAAGAGTTTCAGGGAAAAGACAAGGGAAGCAAAAAAGAAGAGTGAATTAATACTAGCCAAAGGGAATAAGGAGAGTTTTATAAAAAGAAAAGGGAGATAGGACTGTTAATAAATGAACAGAGGGAAGAAAATGATGAGGATGCAAAAATATCTGACTACTGAATTCTTTTAAATCTGTCTCCTATGAGAAAATGAAAATAGTTTTGCATAAATAAGTAGTGGGTGTGATACTGGTAAACCAAGTGATGCTTTGTCCAAAGTCATAGACGTTAGCTAAGAACTGACAAACTCATAGCCAGAAACCAAACTGTCTCACCTATATGTTAGTTTTGTTCAAAATAGATACAGTCAACTGGACACCATGTGGAACTAGAAGTAATCAATCAGGCAGCAGTGGAGAAAAAAAAAACAAAAAACAAAAAACAGCAAATACTGTACTTTGGGGCTTTTCAACCTTTTTCTTTCTGTGCCTCTCCCACCCCAACATACTCTAAAATCTCCAGGGGTTAGCAGGGGGGAGAGGAGGGACTCAGAGCTTCAGCCACGAGGGGTTGGGGCTAAAGCCATAGGATAGGGGTGTCAGGACTCCGGGTGGTGAGTGGGAGGCTTGGGTCTTCTGACCCTTGGGAGCGACCAGGGGGAGCATTGAAGCTTGGGACTTCAGCCCCTTGGCTCCGTTTCCAACTTCAGCCCCACAGAGGGTGCCGGGCCTTAGGGCTTTACATACAGGAGAGTGCCAATGCTCTCTGTGGTTCTGCTTCTGGTTTCAGCCCCAGTGCTCCCCACGTAGCTAAAGCCCTGACCCCCGGTACACACATCCTCCCTGGCTGAGTCCCTGAGTCCTAAGGCCACGGGGCTGAAACCGAGATTGGAGGTGCAGGGCTGAAGCCCTAAGCCCCAGCACTCCCTCTGAATCTACAGCCCTCAGCCCTGATGCTCATGCAGGGCAGAAGCCCTGAGCCCATCTGCCCCGAGCCCTAACGCCCCGTCCATTTGTGTCTGCAGCCCCGACCCTCCTCCCCTTTGGCTGAAGTCCATATCATCCTGTTCAGAGTTATGAACAATTCAGAATTACTAACAACCTTCATTCCTGAGATGTCCATAACTATGAGGTTTCACTGTGTTCGTCTTATAAGAAAGTATTTAGTGTTTAGACTATGAAATGTTTATAAATTGCTGCATGCATTAATCTCACTTGTAATGTCTGTATTCCATGCTATAGGCCAATATGTAAGATTTGATCTATAACTTTGAAATTGTTTATTCTGTACTTGGGAATCATCCTACCTTCTACCCCCTCTTCCTACCAGTCAGGAGGCCTATCAAGATTAAACAGGTCATTAAGGAACATTGAGACAGAAAGTATTGTTGAATGACCCTATCACACCTTGGAAATCCTGCAAGCAGAGGTGAAAGTAAGCCAGTACTCCCTGGTATGGCGTACCGGCAAGAGCCGGTGTACCATACCAGGACCGGCTTTCCCAGATCGTAATTTAAAGCCCTGGAGTAGTGGTGGCGGGACTCCGGAAGGGATTTAAAGGGCCCCGGAGCTCCAGTCGCTGTTACCGCCCTGGCCCTTTAAATCTCTACTGGAGCCCTGCTGCCGAAGCCCTAGGGTAGCGGCAGCCAGGCTCCGGAGGGATTTTAAAGGGCCAGGGCGGTAGCGGATGCCGGAGCCCCAAGCCCTTTAAATCTCAACCTGTGCCCTGCTGTCGAAGCCCTGGGGTAGTGGTGGCAGGGCTCCGGCGAGGATTTAAAGGACCCTGGAGCTCCAGCTGCTGCTACTGCACCGGCCCTTTAAATCCCTGCCGGAGCCCTGTCCGAGCCCTTGGGTACCAGCGGCAGGGCTCCGGCGGGCATGTAAAGGGCCCTGGGGCTACAGCCCCTTCTACTGCCCTGGGGCCCTTTAAATCGCTGCCGGAGCCCACTCCCACGGCTTGGGCAGCAGGGCTCAGGCGGGATTTAAAGGGCTTGGGGCTCTGTCAGCTGCTACCACAGCAGAGCCACAGGCTCTTTAAAGCTCTGCCAGAGCCCAGAGCCCTGGGGTAGTAGTGGCAGCCAGGAGCCCCTAGGGCTCCTCAGTGATTTAAAGGGCCCGGGGCTCTGCTGCGGTAGTGGCAACTGGAGCCCTGGGCCCTTTAAATTGCCCCCCGAGTCCTGGGGCTCCCAGCCACCTCTACAGCTGGTAGCTCGGGGGTGATTTAAAGGGCTGGGGGCTCCCAGCTGCCACTACCACAGCTGGATTTATGGCCCTGCCTCTTCCAGTTGAGGCCACGCCCCCTGCTCAGGACTCTGTTGCACCGATAAGTCCTTTAACTTACTTTCACCCCTGCCTGCAAGGGAGCTCATCTCAGGGACTCAGCTGGAGCTCAGGGAGCCAAATGTAAAAGATAAAACATGGTTACAAGAAATTTTTTAATCTTTTTGCTGTTTGAATTCTCACAGGGCCAGAGACACTAACCTAAAGCAGAGACACCCTCCTACTCCCCCGGTCAACCTGGGTCCATCCTGATAGACATTTTGAACAGACATATTACTTCACCTTTGTCGTCTTTAGGAATCATAGATGCAGGGTCCTCTCTACCTTTTTTGCTGCCCCAAGCGGCGAAGCAAAGAGGAAAAAGAAAGCGGCCGCCAAAGTGCTGCCAAAGAAGAAAGAAATGAAGAAGCTGCCACCGAAGTGCCACCAAGAATCCAAGTGCCACCCCAAGAGCCGGAGCGCTGCCCCTTCAGATTTGCTGCCCCAGGCACCTGCTTCCTTAGCTGGTGCCTAGAGCCAGCCCTGCATAGGTGGTAACTCGTTTGTGTATATATATTGGCTTGCTTCAACCTATAAATAACTCTCTAATTTGTTTTTCCTAGTTTATAAATTTTACATCATTTTTTACCGGATTGGCTACAGGTCTTGTCTTCGGTGTAAGATCTAAGGGATCAATTGATCTGGGGAAAGTGACTAGTCTTTTGGAACTGGAAGCAACATGAATATTTTGTGATTTTCATTGTGTGTGTGTGTGTGTGTCTGTGTGTGTGTGACAATTTATTACTAAGTCCACCTTGCTGGGTGGCAAGATAGACTGGCAACCGTAAGGGAACTATGTGTGATTCCATGGTAAGACTGTTATAATGATCCAGGAGTTCACATTTGTTACTGGATTGGTGAAATCTAATCATATAATATACCGCCACTTTGGGGTGTCTGTCCTGTTTCTGACAGACTGCCTTGAGGCAGGTACACACAAATGTGAGCCACTCCAGACAGTGTAACAATGGGGAAGACTTCATAAGAGAGCAGTTGATAAGGAGCAATATGGTAAGCTCATTGTGTTCTTGAAACAGAATTCAGAGGCCAGATATTCAGTTAGCAGAGTTCTATTCTGGTTCCCTACTGACACCAAGTTGATTCCAATGCATTGTGGTCAGTTCCATTGGGATGCAGGAGTCAAAGATTCCAGGTTTGGAGCCTCTCTCACCTGAACAAAGAAGACCTCAAATATAGTACCCTTGCTCAATTTGTGCACCTTAGGATCCAGTACCAAGTCTGAATCCACTGAGCAGGATGATCCACTTTCCCCATGGAATGACTCTCATTAATTTCTTCACTCAAATACCCTTTTTCATTTATGCAGTTACATAACTTGTTCAACATATTTCCTATGAATAGAACATAAATAAATTCTCCATAGCACAACTGATTAATTTATGAAAATGACCTGAAGCATATACAAATTAATGATATGTCAGACAGGAACATCCTCTTTTACTTTTCATCTATAGAAGGAACCAGAGTGCTTCTGTTCACAGGAGCTCCTATCCCTTATACTCTCTGATTAGTTCAGGGTGCAAAATTGCACAAGTCACTAATATGTGTCCTTTATCCTGTTGGTATCCAGGAGGTGAGCAGGCTTCTGCCCACCCACTACTAAAGGACCTCCCCGCCAGCCTAATGTTCCTCTGGTTCCTCCCCCATGCCTTTTCTAAGGCAGCTACAAAATAATATTAGAAATGGGATTGATGAGATACATATAAAGACATGAAGATTTAGTTTGCTATAACCAAGTAGAATTATAGCAAAAGAAAGAAAACTGAAATATGTAAAACAGAATGGCCCCCAGTACTGGCATACTTTCAACCTGATGGAGCCAGTTGAGGCGAAGATTAATCACAGTAAGTAGAGAGCATCATAAGTGGACGTGACAGTCCAAGCATCACCTTCTTATCACCTCAAAACCCTAATGAGGGGCTGGGCTGGCCACCTTTTTTATACCCTTTTTTCTTACATCCCCCACACATCCAGGACAATATTTGATTTAGATCTCAGCCTCCTGCCCATGTTTGTCTTTCCAAAGGTCCATAATCAAGGTTCTGATTGTTAACAAAAGCTGTTTGTGTTGTACATTTCCCAGTGGTATTGATACTTATATGTGGTTTCTCCACAGTTACTTGTATTCTCCTCCAAGCCCCTTGGCAGGGGTGGTTCTACCAATTTTGCCGCCCCAAGCAGTCACCGCCAAATTGCCACCACTGCTGAAAGCCGCCATGGGACACACACTGCCACCCCATTCTAAATGCCACCCCAAGCACCTGTTTGGGAAGCTGGTGCCTGGAGCTGGCCCTGCCCCTAGAAATCTGGTATTTTAAGCCCTTTTGTGGCTTATTTATTTATCACAAGATGCTTATTGCTAAATCTTATAACCCTAGTCAAGTACCTTAGGCTAGCTATCTTGGTCTCACATTTTTGCAAAACCTATATATCTTTTTATATTTGTTCTCCTGATTTGTGTTAGAGCTCTAATTTTACCATCTTAAAGCATTTGAAAAGGATCCTAAAGGGAGCAGGAAAGAATCCCCTAATTATCCTTCATGTGGGAACAAATGATACGGCTAGATTCTCGCTGGAAAGTATTAAGGGAGACTATGCTAGGCTGGGGAAGACGCTTAAAGAAATTGAGGCTCAGGTGATCTTTAGTGGGATCCTTCCTGTTCCTAGAGAAGGGCAACAAAGGTGTGACAAGATTATGACTGTCAACAGATGGCTTAGGCAGTGGTGCTATAAGGAGGGCTTTGGGATGTATGGCCACTGGGAGGCATTCACAGACAGAGGACAGTTCTCTCGGGATGGACTTCATCTGAGTAGGGAAGGAAATAGACTTCTAGGATCTATGCTGGCACAACTGATAAAGAGTGCTTTAAACTAGGAATTAGGGGGAGATGGTTGGGAGATGTCCAGGTAATCTCCACGCCAGATTTTAGCATTGAGAGGGAAGAAGATGAAGTAAGAAAGGATACAGACATGGGTAGGAGAATGTATATAAGGAGTGAGGGCGGTGTGGATACTAGTCTAATAGGTTATACTGGCTGTAGAATGACTGTGCCTAATAGGGTACAAAATGTGAGCCAGGCCAAACAGCAAAAATTAAGATGTTTGTACACCAATGCAAGGAGCTTAGGTAACAAAATGGAGGAACTAGAGCTACTGGTGCAGGAAGTGAAACCAGATATTATAGGGATAACAGAAACATGGTGGAGCAGTAGTCATAACTGGACTACAGGTATTGAAGGGTATGTGCTGTTTAGGAAAGACAGAAACAAAGGTAAAGATGGTGGAATAGCATTGTATATCAATGATGAGGTAGAATGTAAAGAAATAAGAAGCGATGCAACAGATAAGACAGAGTCCGTCTGGGCAAAAGTTACATTGGGGAAGATAACTAGTAAAGCCTCTCCTACGATGGTGCTTGGGGTGTGCTATAGAACTCCGGGATCTAATTTGGATATGGATACAGCCCTTTTTAATGTTTTTAATAAAGTAAATACTAATGGAAACTGCGTGATCATGGGAGATTTTAACTTCCCAGATATAGACTGGAGGACCAAGGCTAGTAATAATAATGGGCTCAGATTTTCCTAGATGCGATAGCTGATGGATTCCTTCATCAAGTAGTTGCTGAACCAACTAGAGGGGATGCCATTTTAGATTTCATTTTGGTGAGTAGCGAGGACCTCATAGAAGAAATGGTTGTAGGGGACAATCTTGGCTCAAGTGATCATGAGCTAATTCACTTCAAACTAAATGGAAGGATTAACAAAAATAAATTTGCAACTAGAGTTTTTTATTTCAAAAGGGCTGACTTTCAAAAATTAAGGAAATTAGTTAGGGAAGTGGATTGGACTGAAGAATTTATGGATCTAAAGGTAGAGGAGGCCTGGGATTACTTTAAATCAAAGCTGCAGAAGCTATCGGAAGCCTGTATCCCAAGAAAGGGGAAAAAATTCATAGGCAGGAGTTGTAGACCAAGCTGGATGAGCAAGCATCTTAGAGAGGTGATTAAGAAGAAGCAGAAAGCATACAGGGAGTGGAAGATGGGAGGGATCAGCAAGGAAAGCTACCTAATTGAGGTCAGAACATGTAGGGATAAAGTGAGACAGGCTAAAAGTCGAGTAGAGTTGGACCTTGCAAAGGGAATTAAAACCAATAATAAAAGGTTCTATAGCCATATAAATAAGAAGAAAACTAAGAAAGAAGAAGTGGGGCCACTTAACACTGAGGATGGAGTGGAGGTTAAAGATAATCTAGGCATGGCCCAATAGCTAAACAAATACTTTGCCTCAGTCTTTAATAAGGCTAAAGAGGATCTTAGGGATAATGGTAGCATGACAAATGGGAATGACAAATATGGAGGTAGATATTATCATATCTGAGGTAGAAGGGAAACTGAAACAGCTTAATGCGACTAAATCGGGGGGCCCAGATAATCTTCATCCAAGAATATTAAAGGAATTGGCACCTGAAATTGCAAGCCCATTAGCAAGAATTTTTAATGAATCTGTAAACTCAGGAGTAGTACCGAATGATTGGAGAATTGCTAATATAGTTCCTATTTTTAAGAAAGGGAAAAAAAGTGATCCGGGTAACTACAGGCCAGTTAGTTTGACATCTGTAGTATGCAAGGTCCTGGAAAAAAATTTTGAAGGAGAAATTAGTTAAGGACATTGAAGTCAATGGTAAATGGGACAAAATACAACATGGTTTTACAAAAGGTAGATGGGGGGATAGGCAGTGGGGGCAAAAGATCTATCTGATTTTAAGATTTTACTTGATAAGTTTATGGAGGAGATGGTATGATGGGATAATGGGATTTTGGTAAGTAATTGATCTTTAAATATTCAGGGTAAATAGGCCAAATCCCCTGAGATGGGAGATTAGATGGATGGGATCTGAGTTACCCAGGAAAGAATTTTCTGTAGTCTGTGGCTGGTGAATCTTGCCCATATGCTCAGGGTTTAGTGGATTGCCATATTTGGGGTCGGGAAGGAATTTTCCTCCAGGGCATATTGGAGAGGCCCTGGAGGTTTTTCGCCTTCCTCTGTAGCATGGGGCATGGTTGACTTGAGGGAGGCTTCTCTGCTCCTTGAAGTCTTTAAACCATGATTTAAGGACTTCAATAGCTCAGACATGGGTGAGGTTTTTCATAGGAGTGGGTGGGTGAGATTCTGTGGCCTGTGCTGTGCAGGAGGTCGGACTAGATGATCAGAATGGTCCCTTCTGACCTTAGTATCTATGAATCTATGAAACATCAGTACTCAAAGCGCACTGCAAATCTTTTAGTGTGCAGCATCAGGATTCACACAGATAGTGTGTGACACACTAGAGCACTGTTGATTTACACCCAAGCTTGCCTCACTTAACTCTACATATAGACAAGCACTTAGTTGTAAAGAAGAAGGAGAAGTTGAAAATTACTCTTGATGGGCCTGCATAATAGGGAGAATGTTGGTGCTGTCAACAGTGACAAAGAATGGGGGAATGGAGTTTAAAGTTCAAGCTGATTGCAATCTCAATATTGATTCAGGACTCATGATTATCTCATGCATGAACTATTGCAGGATTATCCATGCATGCCTTCCTGTTTTCTCTGTTACCTCTTTTGCATCTTTTCAGATATTGCTCAATTTGGGACTGACCCTGCAAGGTCTTGAGTAACTGAGATCAAAGGGAATCCAGGAATCCTCTCCACCAAATTTTGATTAGCCCCCACTGTTTTAAATGTATTTTCCACATCTGTTGTGCCTCTGGAGTGTGATTGGTTTTGATTTCCAGTTTATATGGTAAACTTTATATGGCTTAAAACAACACAAAACAAAACTAAGCAGTAAGTATTTTTAAAAGGAATAAGCAATCTTCCCCAGAATGACTGTCCTGTTCTCAGAGAAATTATAACCTGTATCACGACTTATTCGGTCAGTCCATGGTTCACTACTTTGCTGCATATGTTGGAAGTAAGGTAAAGTATCATGATAAGAAGTTCTTTTGAGTGTAATTACTACATTTGACTGACTTTAAAAGCTATTGAGCATGCTAATCTCTAAGGTGCCACAAGTACTCCGTTTCTTTTTTTAAACTCTGTCTTTGTTTTACTATTAGGGATAAAATCTCTTTGTGGTCAGACTTCTGCAGTCAGCGTAGTGGAGAGGGCACCTAACTAGGATGCAGGACATCTGGAGTCTATTCCCATCTCAGCCACTGAGATTGCTAGATGACCTAGAGAGAGTCACTTCACCGCTCTGTGCCTCAGTTTGCGTAACTGTAAAATAGTGATAGAAATCCTTACTCCCTTGGTAAAGGACTTTGAGATCTACTGATGAGCTATCAGATAAGAGAGTGATATCATCATTATGAAAAGTGACTTTTCCAGGGAGTTAAAAAGCACTAAATAGTTTAAAAGTAACACTGAAGATGGGTAAACATAGAACCTGAATATCAGAATCATTAAGCATAATACCATTGAAAATTATAGCTTAAACTTGCTATAACATAAATGAGTTCTTCAATTTCATCTGAGCTGGTAAGCTGCTAAGACTTTCACACAAAATACTTGAGTTGTGTCTAACTAGAGCTCTGGGTCTAAAAGATATCAATCATTATTATCTCTCCCATCATATGAATTACATTACGTGGTTCAGAATTCTTCCGAGCAGTTACTGCCCTATTTGGAAAAAGAAAAGGAGTACTTGTGGCACCTTAGAGACTAACAAATTTATTTGAGCGTAAGCTTTCATGAGCTACAGCTCACTTCATCAGATGCCCTATTTGATTATCAATCAAAAAAGACCTCTCTGCTCCTCTCTGCTGAACTGTCTGCTATCCCTTATTGTAGATTAATTGGCCAAATATACAAATATACAGAAAAAAAACAACAACTCTGTTTAATCCCTCTTGGGCTACTCTCCAAAAACTACAATACTCTTTGTACTAATTGCTTAGATTTCCACATTGGAATAACATGGCCATCCATACTAGTTAACTACTGCATATAGTTTGCACATGAGACATGATTACAAAAATGTTTCCAAAATTCAGTATGTTACTAAGCATTCTCAGTGTTTTTGATTGATCGCAGAAAATAAGCTCCTCCTCCTATGTTAAGTTAAAATAAATGTACTAATCCCTAGATATAACTCTCCTTTTTCCAACAATTTCAACCATTATAGAACATATGAAAATACACTCTTTGCCTTTTAGCACCATGGTTCCCAACTTCAATACCAAATGTCTTTGTGTTGACAACTGCTGTCATGAGCTCAATAAATATTTGTAGTTTAGTAAACCATTAATACCTAGACAAAATAGGATCAAGAATATAAAGTTTCCAGGACATAACTAAGGTAGAGTAGACTATGGCAAAATGTCAAATTTGCCTCTTCATTATTCACTGTGTGTATGCCAAACCAATAAACATGAATAAATTTTTTCTGTCCACCAAGATGCCATTCAGCTGTATTAAGCTCTGAAAATATGGTGGGGGATCTCAGCCTTTGTTGGCATCTCGATTGTATATATTTTCATCTGTGACAATACTAAATCTCTGGTATGAAATCTGTAACTTTATTTCTCAGGTGCTCCGCTCCCTAACTGCCTTGTTGGCCAAATTCTAGGCCTTTATGAAGACAGCCCTGTTCCAGGATATTTTAGAAAACCAGATTTATCTGAGAAGATGCTCTTTTAAAGTAACTTTCCTCTTACAGCAGATAGACCCTTACACGTCCTCATTAATCAAAGGGAAAGAGGAGATAGACTTATCGTTCTTCATAAAGAGGAAACAGCTTTTGAAGAGGAGTTATTAGCTTCATACAGCTAATAAATCCAACCACCTGAGTGCTAACACATCTGTTCCAAGGTATCTACATCTTATCAACATTCCTTTTTTCTATCCTATGTGTATTTCTCTCTTACTCGTCTCTGCTCTCCACTTAAGTAACACAATAACAAGCTTGGAGGGGCTGTATGTTGCTCCCACTGGAATCAAAGGGGAAACGCCCATTTATTTCATAGCTTGTGCAGAACATTGCTAGGAACACTTTAAATAATAATCTTTTAAAAACTGGTGATAGAGTAATTTCTGCCTTTAGTGTTTGGAGCCAGAGTTGCCTTCATCAGAAATATTTGCAAAATTCTTACATAGTTGAACTCCTCTCATATCCTCCTTCAAGGATATTTTATTTATTGGCCTGCAAATTCTGTTTTAGTTTTAGCTTGTCTCCATCTCAGTATACTCTAGGAATCCCTTCAGCCACACTTTTCAATACTATCTAGTTATGCTTTTTTTGTACCAGTGACCCATCACTGATAAAAAAAATATTGCTTTATATTTCTGTGGTATTCACTCACATTAACAAACATGAATTAAGCCTCACAGATGCCTGTGACATAGGCAATCAGGGATAGGGATTGCTTCACCCATTTCTGAAATTCAGCAGTTGTTTAATAGTGCTCAGCAATACTAACTGACAGTTTAGGGAAGGAATAAAGAAGAAGATCCTATTCAGCTGAAACTAAAGGGGGAGCTAAAGCTAGCAACATGCTTTCTTTCAGTCCCATGCATTTTCAGACCCAGCATGCCTCCGTTCATATAAATGAAGGATTAGCGCTTGATCCTGCATGCTTTTCTAAAGGAATGGCACATAATGTATAGTGATGGGTGTCTTAGAAATGCTTATAACATAGTTTGTTTGGGAGGTTTTTTGTTGCTTTTTTTTTTTACTTTTTGTGAGAGCGGTTTAGCTCCTCACCCATCCATGTCACCTTTAGGTTCATGTCCTCCCACATAGTTATTTATAATTCACTAGGTCTCTCTCCTCATTTAGAATCATCAAGATGAAAATAATGTGAAATGTAGCCAACAAACCTGTGACTGATTTGAACCAATTGTGTCATGAATCATGATATATTCTGGCATCCAGTTGGGGCCCATATAAGTTTTTATGTCCTGCTGAAATGCATGGCTCTTTGAAACTTGTGTCCAGATCTGATTTATTGACTCTATAGTATGTCCCAAGGTACACACTGAGAGTATGCTACAAGCCTCCTTGACCTTTCAACATCTGGACTTATTACTTTGGAAGGGCAGCCATTTATTACATTAAATTACAGTGTTTCTTAATTTCTTTCTGTTACAACTGGAAGTTTGGTGCTGTGGCAAAAGTCTGGGCTTCCTTACTACAGAAACAAGGCTTGTCTTGAACTTACTGAATGTTTATAATCACAAGTTAAAAAGGGATGATGAGCATGCAAGGAGTACAGGGGAATCCATTCACCATGAAAGCACTTCTGTATAACCACAATGTTTTGTGTGCCTAGTAACAGGAATAAGGCCAAAAAGAGGAGTGTATATGTGGATGAGGAAGATTCTATTGAACTATCTTTCACATCCTCATGCTCTACCTGCAGCCTGACACTTCTTACCTTGTGATATAGAGAGTAAGGAAGTGAATGCACAAGGAGCTTGGGTCAGTGTGAAGGACTACACCTAGTCATTTCACCCGTACTACTATTAATATATATTACAATAGCCTCCAGTGAGGGGCATGAGCAAGTACAGTGTAGTGTGTAATATATAGACCATGGCATTCTTCAGTAGACACCATTAGGTCAACTGAAGAATTCTTTCATCAGCCTAGTTACCACCCTCAGAGATGTGTGATTTATTAGAGTGACAGAAGAACCCCTTCGCTCACTGAAGGAAGCATCTACACTACAGCAGCACAGATGCAGCAGTGTAGCTGCACTATTGTAGCATTTCTAGTGTAAACATGCCCTCAATATCTTGTATTGAGAGAACAAGCCCACAGGTTTTCATTGTTGTTCTTTCTTTCTCTGCCACTCCGTGTGTATATTACTTAGGTAGTTGTCCATATATTGACTAGACAATTGTGGGGAATAAGGGAGTTGAAAGTTCTTCCACTTAACTTGTACTTTCACTTATAAATAAATCAGTAAAATTCCCACAAGATTTCTGTATTTGTGCACTTGGCACTTATACTTCAGTCCTTTCTGTCAGTACTTACTGCAACACTGGACGTAGGAAATGGAGAGGAGGTGCACCCTTGGAGCTGCAGGAGGAGCAGAGGGAAGCTGAGGGGACATGGACAGATGTATGTGTGTGTGTGTGTGTGTGTGTGTAGGTGTGACACTGGTGGATCAGGTGCCAACTCATGCCAAGGCTCTAGGCCTCACTGAACACTGACAAATGCATAGCTGGTAACCAGTCTGCTCCCCCATGAATATTGTTGTGATTTTTGGTGTAAGGGGACATCTATTATAAAGGCAGGTTTGCCTGGATGGCATGATAGACTAAAGTGCCTAAGGACATTGTCTGTGATTGTATGTTAAGGCTGTTATAATACTTGAGGAGCTCACATGTGATACCTGGCTACTGAAATCTAATTATAGATCACACAACCAGTTTTGGGTTTGTGCCCTGATTTTTGGCAGTCTTCCCTGAGTTTGGCATCCACTTTTGTGAGCCTCTCCAAACAGCCTGACAGGGCAAAGGTTTTTTGGGGGGAATAGCCAACCATGGGGCTGTTGGAGGGGCATTTAACTAATTAGAATTGTGGGGATTGGCAAGAAGCTGGAAACTCCAAACCATCAGACTGCTTTTTACACAAACCTTTGTTAGCTGATCTTAGTTGGACTTCCCTTGAAAGTTCATGCATTGGAAGCCAAAATCTTGGGATAGTTGGCCATGCTTTAACTCTCACACACAAGGAGTGGGATGAAGGGGTTCAAAACTTGAAAGATATATCAGAAAACATCACTTTTGTGGTCTAATTCACAACTTTTGAACTTTTGAGGTTGGCAATACTAACCCTGTGTGGTAGAGCAGAGCTTTGGGAAGGTTTCCTGAGTAGTAGTGTGCAGAAGATCTTAGAGGTGGGGGAGAGGGAGGAGCAGGGTGCTAGGCAACAGCGGGTCTCTTGGAATGCATGGGCAGTCAATATCTAAGGTCTTCATGTTGCCTGATTGAAATACTTTGCTGATCACTAAAAAGTGTTGTTGCCTCTAAGAACTTGTCCTTACCATGCAGTAATGAGCATCAGTAAAGTGAAAATTCTAATGAACACCAATGTGCTGCATGCTAACTGACCTGTGTAGATCCTGCTAGTGTGCATTAATAGTTTCTTAGTGTGCATTAATGCAGTACTGAACATTAATGCACATTAGAGAATTTTTAATGCAAGCCAGCAGGATCGACATGGTCCAGATAATTCACAAATACATTTGTACACATTATCACACCATGTAGACAGGCCGCAAGAGTAATTAAAAGCATAGACAGGAATATGTGGATTATTTCACTAAAAGGGAAAATAAGCTCAATTTTGTTAGAATTTTACATGTTTGACACTTAGTATCTTTTCAATTGATTTGTGTGTGCCCATAGCCATAGGATCAAGCAGCCTAGTCTGAACAAAATTGTAACACTTAGCCTGTTATTATGGTGTGGATGGCTCCCATGCTGTGGCTACCTGCAGTGCCAGCTGTTGTACAAGGCCTGGAGATTAAAGCCCCATCTCAACTTTTCTATATTACTCCCACTGCTCTGGGCTGCACTGAGGGGCAGTTTCCATTTGCACTGGGCCTTTGGGTGAATGCAAAGAGTGAGAGGTTCTTTGAGCAATTAATCATAAATCAAATTGTTCACATTTCTATATTGCCCCATAAATAGACATCCCCGATGATTATCCATAGCCAAGCAAATGTTTTTGAAAACACTGTGCTCTGAAGGTCAGTAAGTGTGAGCTCTGGAGGGCCAGAAAAGGGTGTGAGCTCAATACCTGAAGACCCCCTGCTGAATGTTTCCTAACATTAGGCAGCAAGAGTTTAAAACTAGCAAGTTTTGGCAAGAGTGTACAGCTGATCTCTACCACTGCAGCATCATTTTAAAATGTACAACTCTGAGCATCACCACAGATAACCTTTAGGTGCTGAAAAAATTACTGGAACTCACAAAGCCTGAGTATGCCACCTAGGCTGAGTATACAATGAATGGAGAGAGAAGAACCTCAAAATTGGATTCACAAAAGCCAGCACACTAGGTAGCCCCTCACCTAAACTGGCCAATGGGAGATGCCAAGCCAAGAGGCAACTGAACTGGGTTTTTGTGAATCCCAATGGGGCCTGATTCTGGGATTTTGGTGCCTAAAGTGGCTGCTAGGCACCTAGGTCCTTTTAGGAAGCTAGCCCCACATTTCTAAGATTCAAATAACAGTGGGGAAATAATATACATGCTTGCCTGCAAGTTGTCATACATTCAATTACCTGAAGATATTCTTAGGTATTTGAAGATAGCCCAAATGAACACAGCTTCTAGTAAATCGAGGATATATGCTCATAATTAATAATTCTACTCGATAAGTTTATGGAGGAGATGGTATGATGGGATAATGGGATTTTGGTAAGTAATTGATCTTTAAATATTCAGGGTAAATAGGCCAAATCCCCTGAGATGGGATATTAGATGGATGGGATCTGATTTACTATAGAAAATTCTTTCCTGGGTATCTGGCTGGTGAATCTTGCCCATGTGCTCAGGGTTTGGCTGATTGCCACGTTTGGGGTCGGGAGGGAGTTTTCCTCCAGGGCAGAGTGGAGAGGCCCTGGAGGTTTTTTTGCCTTCCTCTGTAGCATGGGGCATGGTTGACTGGAGGGAGGCTTCTCTGCTCCTTGAAGTTTTGAACCATGATTTGAGGACTTCAATAGCTCAGACATGGGTGAGGTTTTTCATAGGAGTGGTGGGTGAAATTCTGTGGCCTGCGCTGTGCAGGAGGTCGGACTAGATGATCAGAGTGGTCCCTTCTGACCTTAGTATCTATGAATCTATGAATTAATAAGATGTGACAGTAACTAAAACAGAAATATGTGGACATTGATTCTTCATTGCATTCTCCTTTGAGTAGTCATTGGCATAGTTGGAAAATAAGATTAAAATGTGACCATTCTGAACTGAATTTCAATGGCTACGTCTTCACCGACAAAAAGGGTTTGTTGGGGTGGTTGTTTTTGTTTTAAATCATGTCAAATCCTAATTGAGACAAGGGGCAGGTAGTTTTTACTGTAAAGTAAATAGATGAGATCAACACTATTTCCCACACCCTGTCATAGGTTGTGCTCACCTACCTACTTCACAGTAAAAACCTACAGTGGCTTGTCTCCCCTAAAATTCTACAGAGAACTAGCTGGTGAGCATGAGTTATCTCACTGTAGAAAAGCACACAATGTGCAGTGAAAACAAAGCCACCACGTTATTTAGAAGTCTCATCCTTTTTTTTCTGAAGTCATTCTTCATGTTAGATTTCAACTTGCAGATTTCTGGAGCAGATGGCAAGTTATAACACTCAATTTTGCCCTTGCATAGTAATTTCACACTGTAGGACTTTATGCACAAGTTTTGGTTGTTCGCAAACATAACAATTACAGAACTGGGTATCTTTTGCATGCTAAAATATTATTGTAAATTATGTTATGACAATTACATTATACCAAATCATTTGGTAGAGAAGAATGGAGCATATTCTTAGTATAAATATTGAAATACAATAAAAAGATTTGTTCAACAGTAGAATATAATAGAGTAGAGCTTTAAGAGGCATTTTATGCTTTCAGAAACATTATACTGCACAATTCTTCAAGGTTTTGCTTTCTAAAGCTTCAGTAAAACTAAACTAAATTTGTAGTTGTTATTCTATGTCAACCACTGAAATTAAGGTTTATTCTAGAGTGAATACATTTCCTGTAACAGATGTTAAGCTATTTTCAACATATTTCTATTCATATATTTAATGGGATGGAACATTTTGGAATTTAATTTGATAATGTTTTGAAATATGCATTAATATTTTGTTTCTGTTCTATACATGATGAAGAAAAGTATTTTATTTATTAGCATAGGTAACTGACAATGAATTCTTTTCCAAATCTTAATACAACTTATTTTTATTATCAGATCTGGAGCTTGCCAAGCCAATTTGCTGCAGCCTCATCAGTGAAGTGCACAGCACTAATACCACCATCAAATCTGGTCAGAGGGCAGTTGTCAGTGATGTGTGACATTATCTGTCTTTGGCCAAAACACGTGGAATCCTCTCATTGTCCCCAGGTATGAGCTGGCTGCTCATTTATCCTGGACCATTCAACATCAGGTCAGAAGACCCATGAGTGGCAAGGCAAATCAAAGCTGCATATATTCATGGTGGGGCCAGTTATAAGAGAGTGCCTTCTGATGCAGACCATGCTTCATGTCACATCAATGTCACAGAGAAATCTGGATGGGGCAAGTGGACCTACAATAGATGCCTCCATGAGAAGCGCACTCTTGGGTTATTGAAAAGGACTGTGTATAATAGTAGGCTCTGGTTTTCCCTGATCTTTTCAACCATTCTGGCTGTAGCATCCTCACAATAGGTGTGAGAAGGAATGATATTGCTTAATATGGGGAGCCATGGTAATGGTGTCTGTCAAATCATTCCAGTTACAATGTGCATGGTTGAATATAGTTGTGGCTCAACCCACTTTATATGAGATGAACGGAACCAGACCAGAATACAGTGTCCTGCTGCAGAGTGACTGAACATTTTAGCACATTCTGCATCAAGTCTGGACAGTGGCTGAGCAGTATGGATGCACAGGTGGCTCTGAAGGTGGCTTCTTGGAATTGACTGAAAGCTTCATCAACCAGGAGGATGTGTGGTGGCATGGATATGATACTTTTTTCTAGAGCATCTGGGTACCTCTTTCAGTCTGACTTCCTGAAGTTCCATTTTCCTTTGTTAGAGGTTCTAATGATAGAGATTTGTAGGCCAATGTGTAGAGGTTCTAATGATAGAGATTTGTAGGCCAATGTGGATAACAGAAGGTCTGTGGTGGCTATGTGGGAAGTCTTCCAAGACCAGACATGATGCAGGATGGGAGTGACCATCTATGGAGGACAGCCAGCACAAATCAGGAGACTATTCATGACACCATATGGATGAGGGGAAGGAAGGTCCCTCTCTGCATGTGGCTGAGGGCATGTTAGATGCCTACTACACCAGTTGTTTCCATTAGTGTCTGATGCCGTGTATCCCCAGACAGGAGGCTGGCTGTTGAAGTCACTTTTGTACACAGCTGGGTGAGCTAGCCTCAGCATAAATTGCTGGTCCCAGTTAACATTCGGTGGCTTGTAAACATTTGTGATCTGGAAATCTCTGACCTGAATCATATTACAGACACTAGTAGATGTAAGCAGAGCAGCATCTGAGATGTTTGAACTAATGTAGATGGCACGGCCATTTTTGGTGTATGGGTGTGGCCCTGTAGATTGAAACTGGCTATCGTGAAGCACCTTGCTTCCAAAGCAGCAATGTGCAGGCAGATGATGTCAATGTCATGATGATAGGACATATCACTGATAATTCTGCGTTTGGCTGCCGACAGTCCCTCAACTCTGAGCTGCAGTATTCTCAGGGCTAGCCAGATGGCTCAAATGTCAGAGGGTGGACCTGCATCAGGAATATCAGTGGGCAAGTGACCAAAATTCAGCCCAAGAAAGGACTTTGAATACAGTCCACTGGTTGGATCATCAGTTTCCCCACTGTAAACCGGGTACTCATGGGGTGCACGATGAGAATGCTGATCTATTGTTCCCAATACAACTCATTCAGGGTTTAACACTCTCCATCTGCAAAAAGGCTGAGCTTTTGGTTTCTTTGGGTGTGAGCAGCTGAGGAAATGATCCTTTAACAGCAGCTGCTGCCTCTCTGTGCAAATTGTGCAGGATGTGAGGACCAGTGAATCCTTGTAAATGTTGATTGGTGTTTCTTTCACTGGCCCAGCCTCAACTCACATGTCCAGCACTGAAAGCAGCCAACAGAAACTTCCTTGCTACCTTGGCAGCTCCTGTGCAAGTCTTAAGTGATGTGGTGAGTCTTTTGTCAGCTCTAAACATTCAAGTGAATGTCACTCAACTGGATTAGAAATACCTGGAAGTGTTTCCAGATCACAAGTTCAATGAAAAGGAAGAAAAGATAACAAGCACATACATCTATTTCATGCTGCTGGTGATGAATCAAACTAAGACTTCTGAACTTGCAGGGTGGAATTCACAAAGGGACTTAAGTACCATACTGTCACTTTAGGTACCTAAGTGCAATACTTATATTTATATATTCCAGCCCAGAAGAGACTACTCTGATCATCTAGTCTGACCTCCTGTATAACACAAGCTATAGAATTTCCCCAAAATAATGTCTGTTTGATTTAGGTGCCGATGGCACTTACAAAGCCCTTGGTCAGCTGCCACCTAATCCTGAAGATGCCTAAAGTCCACAGGAACCTAAGTTTCCACTGTTAGAGTCCCTGAGACACCTAAAGATCAGCACCTGAGCATGCACACTATTGGCTCAGCCCTGACACTGCCCAGCAGCTCAGCACCTTACTTAAGCTACATCTATCTTGCCTTTGGTGACCAATCTAGTAGGCATGAACTGATCATACCTAAACTCATACAAAATGGCTGAAGGATGAGGAGGTGATGGTATTCTCCCTCTACCCTGTTTATAAATTTTAGCTGAGTGGTTAGGGAACTCATCCAGGATTTGGCGACCCACGTACAATTTCCTCCTCTGCCTGATGTGGAGAAGTAATTTTAACTTGGATCTTCCACCTCCTGGGAGAATTTACTAACCATGGTGAAGAACCCTCTCAGTCTTTCTTATTGAAGCTGTTCCATGGTGTATAAATAATTAAATATTCACTGGAGTAGGGAAAGTAGAACATGGCTCTCCCAAGTGAAAGCCCTAACCACTGGGCTATAGAGTATGTTTCAATCCACTAGTTTAAGTAATTGTTATCAATAGAGAGTATCCTTATTTAAAATAGAAGAATACACACTATCTCTGAACTGTGTGCATACAGGCTCCCAGCAACAGAACTTCCTCTAAAGGGGACTTTTTGTCATTTAAAGGGGTCACTATCCAGGATAATGTAAATATCCCCTTTCTGTATACAAGGGTGTGTTTTTTTCCCTCCCCCAAAGAGGGGATTCTTAAGAGTGTTGACTTTTGGATCCTTGACCAGATCTAAGGGAAGGTTAGATTAAATATAGGATAAACTAAATATCATGTGCTAAGATATGCTAAAATGATTCATAGATTCATAGATACTAAGGTCAAAAGGGACCATTCTGATCATCTAGTCCGACCTCCTGCACAGCACAGGCCACAGAATCTCACCCACCACTCCTATGAAAAACCTCACCCATGTCTGAGCTATTGAAGTCCTTAAATCATGGTTTAAAGACTTCAAGGAGCAGAGAAGCCTCCCTCAAGTCAACCATGCCCCATGCTACAGAGGAAGGCGAAAAACTTCCAGGGCCTCTCCAATATGCCCTGGAGGAAAATTCCTTTCCGACCCCAAATATGGCAATCCACTAAACCCTGAGCATATGGGCAAGATTCACCAGCCACAGACTACAGAAAATTCTTTCCTGGGTAACTCAGATCCCATCCATCTAATATCCCATCTCAGGGGATTTGGCCTATTTACCCTGAATATTTAAAGATCAATTACTTACCAAAATCCCATTATCCCATCATACCATCTCCTCCATAAACTTATCAAGTAGAATCTTAAAATCAGATAGATCTTTTGCCCCCACTGCTTCCCTTGGAAGGCTATTCCAAAACTTCACTCCTCTGATGGTTAAAAACCTTCGTCTGATTTCAAGTGTAAACTTCCTGGTGGCCAGTTTATACCCATTTCTTCTTGTGTCCACATTGGTGCTGAGCTGAAATAATTCCTCTCCCTCTCCTGTATTTATCCCTCTGATATATTTATAGAGAGCAATCATAACTCCCCTCAACCTTCTTTTAGTTAGGCTAAACAAGCCAAGCTCCTTAAGTCTCCTTTCATAAGACAAGTTTTCCATTCCTCGGATCATCCTAGTAGCCCTTCTCTGTACCTGCTCCAACTTGAATTCATCCTTTCTAAACATGGGAGACCAGAACTGCACACAGTATTCTAGGTGAGGTCTCACCAGTGCCTTGTATAACAGTACTAAAACCTCCTTATCCCTACTGGAAATGCCTCTCCTGATGCATCCCAAAACCGCATTAGCTTTTTTCACAGCCATATCACATTGGCAGCTCATAGTCATCATATGATCAACCAATACTCCAAGGTCCTTCTCCTCTTCCGTTACTTCTAATTGATGCGTCCCCAATTTATAACTAAAATTCTTGTTATTAATCCCTAAATGTATAACCTTACACTTCTCACTATTAAATTTCATCCTATTACTATTATTCCAGTTTACAAGGTCATCCAGATCCTCCTGTATAATATCCCGATCCTTCTCCGAATTGGCAATACCTCCCAGCTTTGTGTCGTCTGCAAACTTTATTAGCACACTCCCACTCTTTGTGCCAAGGTCAGTAATAAAAAGATTAAATAAGATTGGTCCCAAAACCGATCCCTGAGGAACTCCACTGGTAACCTCCCTCCAACCTGACAGTTCGCCTTTCAGTAGGACCCGTTGCAGTCTCCCCTTTAACCAATTCCTTATCCACCTTTTGATGTTCATATTGATCCCCATCTTCTCCAATTTAACTAATAATTCCCCACTGTTTCAGACAGCAGTATATCAAAGCATGTTAGGGAACTTTTAGTGCATTGTAGCAGAGTCCACACAGACATTTAGCACATGGAACACTACAGTTCTGTAGATTTACACCCTAGTTTGCCACACACTAACTGTCAATATAGACAAGCCCCAAACCATATCTAAATCTTGGGATTTTTTACTTTATAGCCATCCTTTCTTCCCCGCACGCAGAAACACTGTCCAGTCCATCATCTGTTCGTGGGATAAAAATTGGGCATGTTTAGTCTTCAGAAAAGAAGACTGAAGGGGTGATCTGATCATTTTCAAATAAGTTCCCTGGCATAAAGAGGACTGTTGTCCTACTTTCAGTAGACAATTGTTTTCCATGTCCACTGAAAGTAGGACAAGAAGTAGTGGGTTTAATCTGCGGCAAGGGAAATTTAAGTTAGATGTTAGGAAAAACATTCTAACTATAAGGGTATTTATGCACTGGAGTAAGCTTGCAAGGGAGGTTTTGGAAGCCTCATCATTTGAAGATTTTGAAAAGAGGCTGGACAAACACCAGTCAGGTTTATTTAGTCCATCCCCAGTGCTGGGGGCTGGACTTGATGACTTATTGAGATCCCTTCCAGCCCTATGATTCTATGATCTCCTGTTTTGATTATTCTGTCTCCACCACTCACCCGACAATCTATCAGAAAGGCAGATAATCTCCAGCACATGAGTCTGACCACGTTATCACCACTTCCACTAAAGGAATGTCTGCACAGGGAAGTTAGCTTGAATTATAGTAGGATATGAACTACAAAGCAGAACACCTATTCCTGATTAACTCCCAGTATGGATACTCTAATTCTGGAATAAGAGAGCCTTGTTTCAAATTAGCTTAATCTACTTCTTGAACTAATGCAGAATAACACACTTTTATTCTGGAATAAGAACATCCACACAGGAATAAACCTTAACTCTTCAAGTTTCACATCATCAAATTCAAGCTTATCTTCCCCTTACAACTCCGCAGCTCATTGTCTCTCTTACGATTGTGCAGTCCATGTTCTCCATTGCACTAACTTTATAAGCCTCATCCACAGACTTGTGAGCTGCTCATATGCACTTCTCCATGCCCTCTTCCATGCTACATAAATAGCCCTCCCTGGACTGACCTATTAAGCCATCAAATCCATCCCCTACTTCAAATTTCTTTAGGACCAACCCTCTTCTATGGTATCTATTTAAAAAATAAATTTTAAAAAAATCACCCAATAAATAATATCTAGGTAAACTTTAGTTGTTGTTTTTTTCCTCTGAAATGTTTCATTTTGGAGGGAAAAAAGGAAAATTAAAAATGATGAAAAATGAAATTATTTTTCATAAATTGTTAAAGTTATAATTTTCATTGAAAATATTCATTTTCAGCAAAACAGTATTTTGCAACAAGTATCTCTTTAAATGGAAAATTTGCAAGCAATTCTACTCCCAATAATATGCTGCACTTCTCAAATCTGGCCCAACTGCAACCAAAATTGTAAGACTTGAGTAAATAAAGTTAGGTTTCTAATTAAGTAAGTAAGTGCTAAATAACTAGCAGTTTCCATTGATTCTAAAATAAGTGACTCGGTGCTCAGTGACTTTGTATAGGCCTTGACTCCCCACTATTATATAAATAGCAGGAAAAAAATAGAAACTGATAATATCACTTTGACTAGCCAATGGAATAACCAGTGACATATGTTCTTTTTCTAATCGAGAGCTCTCTGAGGGACAGTAAGATACAGCATATGGGATTCAGATTTTTGCATTTTACTTGGTAGTGTATAGTACTCTGGAGGCCAGAAAGTTGTAAGGTTGAAAAATTATCATGAAAATTTATCAGGAGAGGGATAAAATCTGTCCACCTGCCCTTTACCATGAAGAATGAGAAATACAAAATAATGGTTTTATTAATTATTCACTCCAGGAAAGTTTATAAACATTTGGAACACTACATCAGGACTATAAAACTGTTCCAGTCTTACTTAAGTGACCACCTCAACACAAAGCAACAGATACAATATGTGAAATGAAAGTAATTAACCTTCAGACTCTTTTCTAAAGGAGAGACTTATAGATTTACTAAAATAAGTGTAAAGACATAATACTTATTTCTAAAAAATTCATTACAAATCAAATTGGATAGATAATTTTTTTTTATTGGCACACAAGTTGCTTGTAATTTATATTTAATAAAATAACACCACACATGGGGGAAAATGGCATTTTCACGTAAGTTACTGAAAAGAAGATTTCCAAGATAGGATAACGCCCGCAGATAGGACAGATAGCTAGAGAAGAAGAAAGGTACAATGGTGAGGGTGTTAACCTGGGACAGGATACCTGGGTTTAATTTCCAGCTGTGCCACAGAATTTTTGTGTCACTTTGGGGTAAGTCACTTAGTCTGTGCTTCAGTTCTGCATCTATCAAATGGAGATATCACTTCCCTCCCCCCAGGAGATGCCGTGAGCATAGTTTGTGCCCACATTGACATACTATTCAAGTGCTTTAAAATTGTGAGGCATTTGCATATTATTGTAATGACGCCATATAAGTACCTTAGCCAGATATTTAAAATTCGGATTGTTTGGTCTTACTGTTAACAAAGTGGGGTGATAACTGATGCCAGCAACAGGCATATCTCAGAGGTGTAAAAATGGTTATGGTTCTCTTAATCTACATGATTGTCATTCTAAGGTGCACTTGTACTTCTGTTAGAAATGTAGGTAATGGTAGTTTGCAGTTTAAGTTTTCTACAATTTACAGTAAAAGGGCCTTTGAGATGCTACCAACATGAATACATGATGGTTGATCACCTTCAGTAAAACTCAAATGAGAGCTGCAGGAGAATTTTGTAAATCAGTTTGGAGATTTGTTTTGTTTATAGGCAGACATTTATCTGTAAAGGAAGGCTATAAAAAGGGCTGATTTATTGATCCTAGGATATTTCAGTTATACGGCATTGATTGGAATAAGAAATTCAAATTTAGTTAAACAAGTTGGATGTGGGCTTTTTACCCTCTGGTATTCTGTGAGAGATTTTCTGTTTTGAATTTTTGTTGGACAAGAAAATAGCCAGAATAATATGATATACATTGTTGCATCCAGGGCTGGCTTAAGGGGAAATGGTAACCTGGAGAAATTTGTATTTTGACACCCCTCGTACCTCTGGGCATCATGCCACCACATTTCCCCTGGCCTCCAAGGGCTCCCCAGGCTCCTCACCTCCCCCAGGGCCACGCTGTCTCCCACCAGTGCTTAATTTGTATTGAAAGAGGTGCTGGGGCTCAGCCCAGCAAGATCCAGCACAAATTAAGTACTGACTGGGCAGCTGGAGAGTGGTGGCTTCTGGCCGGGGGCCTAGCTCTTAGGGCAGTGCTGCTGGCAACAGCAGCGGAGAAGTTAGGGTGGTATGCTATATGGTGTTTTGTCACACTTATTTTGTGCTGCACTGTGCCCCCTTCACCCTTAACCCCTGCACTCCTCTTCTATGTGGACATGTGGAAACTGATCTGGATGCACAGAGTGGCTGGCACTGCTGCTAACTCCCCCACTCAAACACTGCTTCTCTGAGACCGCACTAAGGAGCGGGGGCGGGGGAGGGAGTGAAGAGCAACTTCAGGAGTCCCTACATTCAGGTCACTTTCCTCACCTGGGCTGTGTAAGAAGAATAGCAGCTCCTGATGCTCGCCTCACAGCACAGCCCAGATGGGGCAAGTGACCTGGATTGATGGAGTGCTTGGTGTTGCTCCTCACTCCCCCCATAGAGGGGTGCAGAGCAATGTTGGGGAAGGAGAGAAAGCAGTATCTGTGTATCACCACTCCCCACCCCAGTTCCGTTGCCAGAAAGAAGAAGAAATCTGGGAGGGCCCTGTGTGTCGCCTCTGCGAGTTTGTGGTGCTCCCCTGCCAGCCGGCAGCATACACCTCTGTGCTTCTGCATTGCGCCCCCTGACCACAGCACCCTGAGCAGTTGCCTGGATGGCCCACCCCTAAGGACAGCCCTGGGGGCACCAACAGGCTTAGTATTAATATCTTCCCGTCTGAAATTGTGTAAAGATTATAGCCCTACTCATTCACTTTTTTATTGTGACTAGCACTGACATGGCCAGGCAAAGTAGTAAGACTCTTCCCTCATCTTTTCACATCCTTATCTTATGCTATTACAGCTACCCAAATCTTGGGTCTGCATCCTATGCAGAGGGCAGGAACTGCATCCTGCATGCTCCTCACAGATAGCAAGTGGGAAGGGAGAAGATGGGAAGAAATAGCAATTCAGAGTCATTGGGCCAGGGAACTTGAGTGAGACTGACTCTATAGAATGGTCCTTGGGGTACTCTCCTAGGATGTGGAAAACCCCGATTCAATGTTGCATTGATTCTTTATTTATACATAGTGGACATCTTCGACAGGAGAGACTGAGAGAATCCCACATCAAAATATCCCACAGGTCAGTGGTCAGAAACACGAAACAAACATCTTTTTTGTTCATTACATTTTTATGTGATTTCTGGATTTGGTTTGGTTTGAACCACATTTTTATTTTATTTTATTTTGTTTTATTTTATTTTATTTTTCAGAACTACCAGAGAACCAAGAAATCAGTTATTTACCCAGCTCTCCATGGAGCCAAGCCTCCTCCCCATTACTTATCAGCTAGCTGAGCTTTCAAGAACGGCAATAAATTACTCCCTTTCTCATCCAAGAAATATGGGAGCATGTAGAGAGACTCAGAGTTCTCCTTCTGCATGAACTCTTTCATGGAGTTAACTGCAAACAAAGCACAATGAATCCATCTGACAATACACCTACTGGGTCTGATTCTGCACTCATTTACAGCTACTGGGTCCGATTCAGATAGGTCAGAGATCAGAACCTGGCAGGTTGACTTCAGTGGGATTTTCCCCTCGGTAAGAAATGTAGAATCAACTGTAAGGACCTAATTGAAAACAAATTCCAGTCAATGGAAGGACTCCTATTGACTTCAACAGACTTTTGATCGGGGCTTATATTAAGGACAGGCATATGACATTTTAAAATGCAGAATATCAGAATGGAATGAGCGGAAGAAATTGACTACAGACCCTTGCCCAGCAAAAAGAAGGTTTTGTTTTACTTTATGTCAATGAGGGCATTGAGGAGAGTAAAATCAATGCAATTAAGTCCTTGAATACGGAATTAACAAACATATTAGATAGAATGATTAAATGGGTACATAAACTGATAACTGATTACACTATGAAAAATTTTCTGAATGAGAGGTGCCAGCTCCCAAAGGCCGTTCCTTTACTCATAAATCTGGGACATAGATTATCATAGGATTTTGAGCACCCTTATCTCTCACATATTTTTTTTAAATAAAAATGGTCAAATTTTCTTTATGTTCTTTTTTCTGTTCCTTTCTTTGTTGACCCACACCTCTATCCCCATTTCTTTTGTCAAGCTTGGATGTTATTATATTGTACAGTCTATCTGGAATTGGTCCTTCCCCCACCGTCATGGAAGCAGCTAAAACATAAATTACAAGCAAACTTAAAAAAAATCCAAAAGTAAAAGGAGCATATGGGGGCACAATTTAGGTACATTGATCACAGTCATTATTTTTTCTTCAAAGTTATCAAAATTTCAAAAATACTAAACAGTCATTAGCACCAGCTAATATAGACATTTTAGGGATACTATATCCTACAACAGGAGATGATAATTTAACTTTTGGTATATTCTTATTGGGTTCTATAATGAATCTGTACATTGATGTGCTTCTTTACAAAACTCAAACAGAATCTAAATTTCATGTCTGAGATTAGACAATAAATACAAAACAAATATTAATTAGTTCACCATTCCTACTCCACTCAATTATTACATATACTTCCACATTTCATGGTTTTAACAGTATTGAAATCCTTCTAGAATCTTGACTGGAATTAGGAAGTAGCAGAAAATTAATATATTTACAAATAAATTGCTAATATGAACCCATTGGAGAAGTCTTGGGGAATATTTACATAATTAAAATCATATTTAAATATTGACTACAATATACTGCCCACAATAAGCAATGCAATAAATAAACTCCTCGCGTGATCCTTATTGGATTTTTGCCCACACTACAAAATGAGAGCTCGGGGCCAGAAGCAGAAGTATCCTGGATGCTACATTGTAAATTCTGAACTAGATTTCTTGACTAGCAACTCTTCAGCATGATAAATTAGTTCCTCCAGCTTATTTTTCTGTCAAGTGGTCCATATGTTCTTGTCACTATGGTCCAGACTGTAGCCTTTAATCACATTCAGCAGTAATTTATTCCATGAATAGTGAGACTGGTCTACATAATCTAGCCCACAGTATTTCAGTGGGGGTTATGTGGTGGTAAAGTCTTCTACAAGCTCTCTGAACCATAAGTGAACTCATGCAAACCCAATCATTACACTCAAAAAAATGACAGGTTTCAGAGTAGCAGCCGTGTTAGTCTGTATTCGCAAAAAGAAAAGGAGTACTTGTGGCACCTTAGAGACTAACAAATGTATTAGAGCATAAGCTTTCGTGAGCTACAGCTCACTTCATCGATGCATCCGATGAAGTGAGCTGTAGCTCACGAAAGCTTATGCTCTAATACATTTGTTAGTCTCTAAGGTGCCACAAGTACTCAAAAAAATGCCAGTCGTCACACTATTCAATTCTAAGCAAAATAAATTCCAACAATCTGAGATCCCTTTCAACATACAGGTAAAGGCATCATCAATTTGAATTCTGGAGTGCGAATGGTGGTGCTGTTTCTATCTTGCAAATTACAATGAAGTTACTTAATGAACCTGGGAGGCCCAATACTTCCAGATACATTTGCCCGGATGGATCCCTGTAACAGTGTCAAGCTCCACGGCACTCAGTGCGTCCCTGCTTGCATGGAGCAGCCTCCAGCCTCCGGCGTGTGCACATTCCTGTGAGCAAGGCCCACATCTTTGTTCTCTCCAGGAAGGCACCGGATCTAGCAAAGCAAACGGGTGCTTGGGGCGGCACATTTGCAGGGGCGGCATTCGGGCCATTTTTTTTTTTTTTCCCGCTTGGGGGCTGGCCCAGCGGTGCTCCCCCAGGCACACCCCGTCCTGGCCCCCAAGCTGACGCCGAAGTCCAGGTGGAAGAGCCGCGGTGGGTGGCCAAAGCTGGCCCCGGGACTGGGGTCCAGCAGCAGCCGCAGCAGCGCGCGAGCCATCCGGCGGGCTCCCACACGGAGCGCGGGACGCTCGGGCTGGGGGCCGCGCACGGAGCCGCCTGCAAGCGCCTCAGGGCGGCCGCCCCCCCCCCCCCCCCGCGCGCGCCACAGCCGGGGCTGGGCGAAGCGGCCCGAGTCAGCCAGGGGCCGCGGCTCCATAGAGGGGCCCGGGGCTCCGCTCCCCACCCCGCCCCGGCTCCTCAGCCCCCTGCCGGCAGGTCCCGGAGGCCGAAGCCCCGGCTGGAGGGAGCCCGGGCTGAGGCGCGGCCCGAGAGCCCCGCTGCTTACCCCGACCCTGCCAGCGCCGCACCGGCTGGAGGCGAGGGGCAGCGGGCGGAGTCAGGGCCCCCCCCCCCGGGCACCGGGAAGGAGCCGGGTGGATGCAGCCTCCGCCGCTGCCAGTGTCAGGAGCGGGATGCTGGTGACTCGCCCTGGGAGTGAGTTTCCAGTGACTGGGGCGGCAGGGGGTGCGGGTGTGGGGGGGGGGAGGGCCCTGGTGGAGGGGAACCCAGAGCTGGGGGGGGGCAGGGGGGCGGGGCGGGGGGAGAGCCCAGAGCTGGGGCGGCAGGAGGGGAGCCCCGGGCTGGGGTGGGGAGCAGCCAATTTTTTTTTTTTTTTTGCTTGGGGCGGCAAAATACTTACAGCTGGCCCTGTCTACAGTTTTGGCACTAAATTTTTTAAAAAAGTTAAGTACTCAATTCATATAGTAGCATTTATTATTTGGAATCATACAAATGTTTGGTTTTTTTTTTCTGGAAGACTTTTCTTTAGCAGCTGACTTTACTTTTCAGCAAATACTGCTTTACCATATGGCAGCAGGCTTTTAAGTAATAAGTTGGCACTTAGAGGAGCAAAGGAAGAATACTGTATGACACAGCCCATTTAATTACATTACTTGCCATCTCCTTAAAAAAAAAAATGCAAGCAATGATGTTAAGTTTTGACACACGCATTTTAAACTACATTATTTTCCCTAATGCTTATGGAATGTCATCAGTATCAACAAGCAAAATGCAAACTTAGTGGACATAACTACAATATGAAGACTCCAGCAAAAGCCATACTTAACATGTGTATGTTTATGTGTGAGAGAGATTCATAGATTCATAGATACTAAGGTCGGAAGGGACCATTCTGATCATCTAGTCCGACCTCCTGCACAGCGCAGGCCACAGAATCTCACCCATCCACTCCTATGAAAAACCTCACCCATGTCTGAGCTATTGAAGTCCTTAAATCATGGTTCAAAGACTTCAAGGAGCAGAGAAGCCTCCCTCAAGTCAACCATGCCCCATGCTACAGAGGAAGGCGAAAAACCTCCAGGGCCTCTCCAATCTGCCCTGGAGGAAAATTCCTATAAGTTTGATGTTTACAGTCGTGACGAGATTCCTGGATTTTGTCACAATTCATATGTCTTTAGCAAATCCTCCACCTGTCAACACGGCTAGAGAGGAATGGTTGATATCATCATCAAATAGGAAAGTCAAATAATATTTACACCACCACTCAGACAGATCAGTCACGATGGTAATGCAGCAGGGCACATTCTAGCTTCTATTTTGTCCCTCTCCTTCCTTGACGAAACATGGGGTTACTCAGATCCCAGCTTCAACCAGTGAACAAGTCCTCAAATACAGGCACTACAGAAGTATGATAATGCCCTTGGATCCACCACTTTGGTCAGAGGGATGACAGAACATTTGAATTTATCAAATAAGCTTGAGACATCTGCATTAATCTGGTGGTACATATTACAGTATCAACCCAAAAAGGATAAAAACATAGTTAATGATATAACATTGTTTAGCTTATATTTCTTCTCCAAACAATAGTCTCACCATTATAAGGGTCTTCTAGTAGCTCAAGCCAAAATGTTCATGCTAGAATGCCCATAACTAGACTCTGCATTTAGTGATACATACATACAGGGTTCTAAATTAATTGTGTACACTCAGGAAAGGGTCTATGGTAGATTGTGGTGGACTAAAAAAAAAAAAATGCACAAAAAACCCAGAACATGTCAGGTTCCATAAGGAATGAGATAATGAGTAATATGGAGACTCTTATAATTCCTTTATGTAAATCAGTGGTTCAGCCTCGTGTGAAAAATTCTATGCAGTACTGGTTACTCCATCTCAAAAGAGATATTCCAGAACTATAAAGGATTGGAAGAAGGGTGATGAGAATGAACAAGGCCATGGAAAATCTCATGTGAGGAGAGATTGAAATGTTTGGGATTTATCATAGAAAGGAGACATGAAAAAAATTTATAAAATAAGTAATGCAATAGAGAATGTACATTTGGGAGCATGGAATTTCCCAGTCTCATAACAGAAGAACAAGGGGAAATTCAATTTATTAAAAGGTTGAAAATTCAAAACTGAAATATTCTCCTTTACCCCCATGAATGTGTGATTTAACTATGGAACTCTGTCACAGAACATAGAGGCCAAGATTTTAACAGGATTCAAAAAGGTGATTGGATAATCACATGGATATTAAGAACATCCAGAGTTATTGTAAATTGTGGAAGGACCTCATGCTTGAGTTTAAACCAATCTGTATTACAGACAAGGATCAGATCTAATGAAGGGGGTAGATTAGCCTACACCTACCTATTGCAGGGTTCTTGAATTTTTCCCTGAAGCATCAGGCACTGGCCACTATCAGAGAGGAAATGCTGAACTGGATGGACCTATTCTTATGTTTTTTATTAACTTCAGTGTGCTTGGAATCAGGCCTTATATAAATACAGAACATTATAAATGTTGATAATCTCTAATTACTGAGGACATATTGTGGACAGTTTCCCAAAGTTGATGTAATATATTTTAATACCTAGAACCAGTATCATTATTTTACATTACCTCCTAATGATGGCTATTTTCAGAAATAATGTTTCTGCCTGGAAATACTGAAGGTCTAGTAGGCACTAAAACATTTCTTGAAATAGAATCTTTTCAAGAGATCAAACTGGAAATAGGAAGCTAAATCATAACCCACATATTTGTAGGTCTCTGAATTTTGACTGCTATGCTTGCAATAAGACATTATGCTATATTAATACTTTTTTATTTGTGGAGATAATATTTACTGGAAATACTGAAATGTTTTTCCATGGTGCATAACAAAATACCTAGGAGAAGTTACAATGGATATTTGTTTGTTGGGTAGGGACTTTTCTTCTACAGAAGAAAAGCCAAAAGATTGCTCTATTATATTTGATATAGTGGAGTGTTTTCTATTTATGTTTCTGTTTCCTATTGTTATAAAAGCAACTGAAGTTTAATAGCTTTGATGTTTCACAGAAACTGAAAAATGTTGTTAAGACAAGTGCAGATAGAAAAATTGTACTGGCTCAGAGCTGTAACATCTGTGTTTACTGCCACAAGTTAGGTTTTTCCAGATGGAAACAATGGTGTCATTCATGATTTTTCTGGGGAAAACAGCTTGTAAGCTCTTGGAAAGAAGAGAGGCAAATGAATGCAACGTCGGAGGCTATATACAGAAATCGGCAAAGTTTTGTTAAATAAAGCTAATTTCTTACCTTATGGAAAACAAAATAAGCTGCTTATTTACTCTTTGGTGTAGAACTGAAATAATGCAGTGATGAATCAGGCTCAGCATAGCTCTTTGATTTCAATGGAGTTTACTGACCTAAAATTGGAATAACTGGTGAATCAAGCCCCCTTTTCCCAATGTAACCCTATTGTAATCATCAGTTTACTAAACGAGTCTGAACGCATCTCTGACCAGACACTTATTCAGTCATATACCAAACTGCATACATCCTTTTTGTGTAAAGCTTCCTTAAACTATTCTAACATCCTCCTTTAGTAGGAATAAGTCATTACCTGGATTGTATTTTTTTCAGGATAGTTCCAGAAAGAAGGATTCATCCTGTATGTTTGAAAACATTTTTTTCTTATTCCTCAGAGGATAGTGGACAGTGACTTGATGTGTATTATTTCTTTTTATGGAGGAAAGGGACAGATGTCTGGCACAACTGATTTATAAAACACCATGCAGCATCAAAAATGGTGATTGCTCCAAATTTGTTGTTTCCACTTAATTGTATATTATCCTGCTTTCTGTTGTATACTTTCTGGGGATGATTGCAAGGAACATAGCACAGAGGAGACTAAAATAACATTTAATTCTGCGGGAAATTTGTAAACACTGATTTGGAGACGAACATCTTTTCTGAGATTTATATTTCTGAATAAATTAAAAGTACTTCATCTATTGCCTGGAAAAATGATTCTGCATAAATGGGTATGTGTATCATTAGATGTAGCAATTTAGTAAGTTGTATACATTTGCTTAGGTCATGAATCCAATTTCCGTGGGGTTTAACTTTTAAATGTGGGGTTTTTCTATGTATGGTATTTGAATGTGTAGGCAAATATATGAATGGATAAGAAAATATGCACTTAAACGGTTATATATTACTGACATTACTAACTCTATGGAGAGTTAACCCCATAGGACGATAGAGGAGGCATGTGGAGAGTAGGGGATCAGTGATACTACAGTAAGAACACAGAAAATAAACAGACCAGTGGACTCTCATCCCACACAGAAAGGCCAACATGTTCTTAAAATGGGGCCTAAAGCTAGCCTGCTAAGCCCATATATAGGCATGCAAATAATTGGTCTGATTTTCATCAGTTCTAAGCACTTAACAGCTCCCACTGATTTCAGCAAAGGACCCTTATCTGAGAACATAAATATTGAGTTATTAGCCTAAATTTGGGTATTCACAGGGAGATTTTTAAGATAGGCCAAAGGGTTTAGAAGCACACATCCCATAGTGGACACACTGGTCACAATCAAAGCACTTAAGAACATACTGTATAACCCTGTTTATTCAAAACCCAATTATCCAAGCCACCACTTTATCCAAATCCCTTCATCGTCCCCCATGTACCCCATGCTAGGGGACAAGGAAGGGATTCAGATGCAAAGATTCAGATAACAGAGCAGAACATCCACCCCCTGCCCCCACCAGGACTGCAAGAAGGAGGATGAGGATGAGCCCCTGGTCGTGGCCACCCTGCTGCTGAAAGACAACCCGGGGAACCCTTTGCAGCCCTGCTGTCACAGGAATGAGTGACAACAGAGTTACAATGGGCTCCCTGGGCTGCAGCAAGGCCAGTGACACCTGATCTCTGCAGGCACAAGATGCAGGGAAGGCTCTGGGTCTGATAGGGCAGAGCACAATCCTGGCCAGGAATCTCTGTTCTGCCCCAGACCTGGAGCCTGCAGGGATTGAATGTCACTGCCTCTCAGGCAGTGCAGGGAGCCCCACTGTCCCAGGAGTGAGTGAGCAGGGCAGAGCAGATACCCACCAGCCACAACGGTGAGGAAGATGAGTCTCCTCATTTTCTGCTGCTGAGTGGATGAATGGCTCCTGCCCCCTCAGTTATCCAAACTCCCAATTATCCAAATAAAATCTGAATCCCCCATGACATTTGGATAATCTGATGTATACTGTACTTAAATCTAAATTGAAGTAAGAAACTGTGACTTAAGCACATGCTCAAATCTTTTACTGAGTTCAGTACTCTAGGGATTAGTTAAACGGTCTTAGTCTTCTGATGAAAATGATTGGGTGGCTCATCTTGAAAAGTTTTTTGAATTCTCCCAGTCCTATTGATAATGGTATTGTTTATATTCAAAGCAATGCCCTTTCATAATCTGAAATTGTGTAGAAAAACTCTGTACTGTTTATTAAGAATCACAGGTAGAAAAATGTCACCAGTACTTTCATCAAGATGTTTTACTTCTAACCACAGAATGACAGATAAGTGGCAGTATTTTAACATCCTTGACTTGTATGTTCATTAATGCTTTTGCGTTTTGTTTTGAATATTGTTTTTCCCCTTGTGTTATACTATATAATTAAATTATTTTACAGTGACAGCACAGGAATAGATTAGAATATCAATACATTTGTCTCACCTGAGGCAGTGAGCCATAAATAATAGCACTTATTAAACTTGAAACTTAAGTTCTGCTAAATCAGTGAAAGTTTAGTTACGGCTTTATGCCTTTACAATACTAGATCTCACAATGTTTTAACATGACCCTACCACATTTCTCTAATGTGGCATATGGTATGATTTCATGTGACAAAAAACAGAACTACTGTAGCATTTGCAAGCCTGCTGTTGGTTTTCCAAACAAGTTGTGCAGACAAAACCTACAACATTGCATGCGTTTATTTCATTTCAGCTCCAAGTTTAATGTATTAGGGAATCAATAAAATACATAAAACTGATAAAATAGCTATTATTAGTTTGTATTGTGATGCAAAGAGATCTCTTTTTTTTTAGGGTCCAAAAATACAGGTAGCTAGAGAATCAAATTCATCAGAGATTACTTACTTCTTTGTATTCTGGTAATGCACTAATAAGGCCCCCCACCAGGATGAAAGTCACATAGTATATATGGAGTTTTATAAAAAAACACAGAAAGAAAGGGCCTCAGGAAAAACAATTGCCAAAACAGGTGCAGATATTCTTCCTACGCAAAAAGTAGCGACCACATCATCTACTTGTGTGCTTCTAGTAGAGTCCTGCAGAGATTAGTTATTGGCCCTGTGCTGTTTAAACTATTTTATCAATAACCTAGAAAAAGACAAAGTTGCAGATGACACAAAGATTGGGAGATTTGGTAAATAATGAATGGCACAAGACACTGATATATAACAGTCTGGATCACTTGGTAAACTGGGCACAAGGAAACATTTTTTAATATGGCCAAATATGAATATATATATATATATATATATATAGGAACAAAGAATATTTGATAATGGACAGCTCAGTCTAGCAAAGAAAGATATGAGAAGATCCAGTGGCCAGAACTTGAAGTTAGTTAAATTCAGACTGGAAATAAGGTGTAAATTTTCAAAAGTCGGGGTAATTAACCAATGGAAGAATTTACCAAGGGTTGTGGTGGATTATCTATCAATGGCAGTTTTTAAACCCAAGATTACATGTTTTTTTCTAAAAGATCTGTTCTAATTCAAACAGGAATTATCAAGGAAATTCAAACCCCTATATTAAACAGGAGGTCAAGCTAGATGATCCCAGTGGTTCATTCTGGCCTTAGAATCTATTGATCTATTTCTATGTGCTCAGAACATTTTATATTTGACCATACCCTCTGTCCATTACAGGCAATTGTGGATTTCCCATTGACTTCAGTGATGCAAGATCAAGTCCATTGCGCCTTAACAGATGAATCTCTACATTCCATTTGAAGGATCAGAATCAAGTCTGTATCATATTATATATAGTCTAATACAAAATATCTTAGTGTTTTTTAAAACACTGAGCATTAATTGTGAGTCAGTCATGGAATGGCATATTACTATAAATAGTCTATGTTACAAAAACCTATAGGAAGATGTAATAATTTCTCAGGCTGTGTAACATAATTTAGCTTTGTTCTGATTACCTGGAATGCACTGCCTTCTGTTGATCCCCCTGAGCCTATGAAGTAGGCTCAGCCAATCAAGGAGCCAGAAATAGCTGAGCAGTCCCAATGAATTCTACTCAAAACAAAAAATTTACCAAAAAGGCCAGAATGACATTTGCATGGATTTCCATTTTCTGAAAATAAGCCGACCAACTTTGATAACATTTTCACAGAAGCGACACATTCAGAAGCAGGCAAAATAACATGAAACAAATGTTTGTTTTTATACACAGTAGCAATCATTTTACATGAAATGCAGTTAAAATCATTATAACAGTCTGAAAAAACTGAGCATTGTAACTGAAAAGCAAGTTCTTTGTATTTATTTTGACACAAAATATCATTTTATAGTTTTGTTTTGTTTTGAAATAAGCATTTGTGTGACTCCTGGACTAGGTTAATGTTTATAAGTTTGCCAGTGTAAAACTGCATGTATATTTGGAGGACTTGTGCTTACTGTTCTAACAGCAGTTCAGTGGCTTACCCACTTATGTACCTACTTGGATTTAACAGCACATATTTAAACTCTTTCATTGCTTTTCTGGTAAGGGAATAATTTATTCAGAATGATACCTACATCAAGACCATCTGTTAGGTTATGAAAGGAAAATATTACACTAGGTGAGAATGATATCTTATTTGATAAGATACCCAAGTAGAGGTCACATCTATTTAATGATGGCAGAAAATAATAGCATTTTTTTAAATAACCCTACTCCAAATTTTACTAGTGTTTTTTCTCCTTCCTGTTTAATCTGAGCGACTATATAAGACTTAGATGTTTCTTTGAACTGAGCAATTGGAAAAGCAATTCTTTTAATGTTGATGTGCCATTTATATTTTACTATCTGCATGTTCAATTTAGGTAACAGACATGATGCGTAATGGGAGACATCTTTCGTTTGTGCAAATCACTATAGCTCCATTAGCTTCAGTGAAGCTGCACCTAAGTCATCAGAGGATCTGGTCCTGCATCTAATTTTAATTAACAGGTGCCAGAGATTAAACTAAATATAACTTGGTCTTTATTTGTTATTTAGATTGCACATCATTACCACTTTGTATAACTATTTGAACACCTGCTAATGATTGAGATTTTAAACTTGTAAAATTATCTTAAAACAATAAAAAGAACGAGGAGTATTTGTGGCACCTTAGAGACTAACAAATTTATTTAGGCATAAGCTTTCATGGGCTAAAACCCACTTCATCAGATGCATGGAGTGGAAAATACAGTAGGAAGATATATAGATATATATAGATAGATAGATAGATATACACACAGAGAAAATGAAAAGATGGGGGTTGCCATACCAACTCCACGATAAATCGACCCCTGCTGGATCGATCTCTCCAGAGGTAAGTGTAGACATGCCCCATAGTGATCCACTATGATTCCCAGATCCCTTTTTGCAGTACTCCTTCCTAGGCAGTCATTTCCCATTTTTAATATGTGTGACTGATTGTTCCATTCTAAATGGAGTACTTTGCATTTGTCCTTCTTGAATTTTCATGCTATTTACTTCAGACCATTTGTCCAGTTTGTCCAGATTATTTTGTATTTTAATCCTATTTTTCAAAGTACTTGAAACCCCTTCCAGCTTGCTGTCAAGTGCAAATTTTATAAGTGTACTCTCAATGCAATTATCTAAATCAATGTTTCCCAAACTTGGGACGCCGCTTGTGCAGGGAAAGCCCCTGGCGGGCTGGGCCAGTTTGTTTACCTGCCGCATCCGCAGGTTCGGCTGATTGTGGCTCCCACTGGCTGCGATTCGCTGTGCCCGGCCAATGGGGGGTACGGGAAGTGGCGCGGGCCAAGGGACATACAGGCCACCGCTTCCCGCAGCCCCCATTGGCCGGGCACAGCGAACTGCAGCTAGTGGGAGCCATGATCAGCCGAACCTACGGATGCGTCAGGTAAACAAACCGGCCTGGCCCGCCAGCGGCTTTCCCTGAACAAGCGGCGTCCCAACTTTGTGAAACACTGATCTAAATCATTGATGAAGATATTGAACAGAACTGGACTCAGAACTGATCCCTATGGGACCTCATTCAGTATGCCGTTCCAGCTTGACTGTGAACCACTGGTAACTACTCTCTGGGAATGGTTTTGCAACCACCTATGCACCTTCTTTATAGTAGTTCCATCTAGGTTTTATTTCCCTAGTTTGTTTATCACATACATATAACATACTGACCAAAAGGCTACACAGTAACAAATTCTGTTAATGGAGCATATAAATTCTGACTTCAGACTGGCAAAATAAGGACATTTAGAATTGAACTGCTATGATTTTGAACACATACATCACAAATCCGTATACTGTAGGTGGATATAAAAAGAAATGGAGGTTTGAGCAGTGTAATATTTTCCATTGAGTGTAAAACTCATATCAAAGGGTAATGTGGTGACCCCAGATGCCTTTGTGTCATCTATATATTCACATACAAAAACATGTGAGTTCACTAGATTTCAAATCCAGCAGAGGACTAGCTACTTTTTTAAAATAAACTGTTAGTGTAAAAACGAGTTAAATCTATGCAGGATTATCATTTTAACTATTTTTTAAACAAAAACATAAAGTAGTGGTCATATCAGTCTGTAATTTTACTGATTTTTATTTTCAGTTAAAATGAATGTTAGCTAGATGTCACTTGTGCCAGGTTTGCAAAAACTAATTTTACACTGCAGCATGCTACCATGAATATCTTAGTAAGAAGCATGAAAGACTCTCTTTTGGTTTGTTCAATTTTACCAGGAAAACAAGCTGCTGACAGAGATACGTATAGGGAACTGAAGCAAGTATTCCCTGAGCATTCCGAAGAGTTATCAATAAGGCTAATATAGAAGTCAAGTAGTCGAAGTGAAGAAAAATATATTCATTAATTCAGTACTCCCTTGCAATTTAAGAAATTCCATCTGAAGTAAACTATCTTTTCCACCTCAGCTAAGGAAACACTGGAAACAAGTTTATCTGTTTCCTTTGCTCTAAAATAACTAAATCTGCTTCCTAAAGCTGACACTTGGAGGTCTGTCAGAGTCCATTTGTACAATGCTGTCTGCAACTGGAAAATCTCAGATGTTTGTGCACACAGGACAAGTGCTTCTGGGCAGAAGTAGCTCGGTTAAAGATCAAAAAGAAGTCTGCTGGAGTACCTTGGAAAAAAAGTTTTTGCAGGTCTACCAAGCCAAAGATGTGCTAATTAGCATTGTAATAATTTATTATATGACCGAATTTACATATTTTCTGGCAAATAACGTGTAGGATCCAGTAATTTTTCTTGACTTTCAAAATAGTTAAGGAAAGCTTGAGTCACTTGGTTATTATGATGATGATACTGCTACAAGAACCTGGATAGTCAGGCTGATCAAAATTCTCAGAAGTTAAGGTTGTTAATATACGTCAACAACAATGGAAAGAAACTTGAACATACATTGGAATATACAAAAGAAACTTTTGGAAAACCAAAACCAAGCAAGTTTCAGTTAAAGACAAAAATAAAAAATGTAAACAACCTATTGAGAAATACCAAGGATTCTGGGCATTATAAGAGATTGTGCCGATGAAGGTGAAACAGTTGTACAAATAAACTTGGTGGGATTTAGGGTTGTTATTCTCCAGCCCTGGACTGATGTTAATGAATTGTGATTATACATATCTCTAAGTTTCCCATCATAGTAGAATCTACATACTATTCATTACAATTTAAAATAGATGCCTAGCTTATATATAAGGCCACAGGGACAATTGTGACTATGTAGTCTTACCTTCTGCATGACAAAGGCATTAGGACTTCCCTGAATTAATTACTGTTTGAACTAAAGTATCTTTTAGAAAAACATCCGTAGTGTCTCAGATGAAAATCAGTTCTCAAGTTCCTTAAACTACAAAGTCACTTATGAACATATCAGAGTGAACAGACTAGAATCCCAAATCTAACCAAATTCCAGTAATGTTAAAGCAGTTTGTGAAGTGTTTACACAGTCCTAATCCAGGTACCTATCTAGTGAACTTCCTATCACATACAAAGAACAACAACAATATGATCAAAGAAAATCAGTGACCCATTCTCATAATAGGTAAAACAAAGTAAGAACTGTTACATCTATATTCATAGTGAAAGGAATGAACAGAGGAGTTTGGATATAACTACTTTAGAAAAAGGAATATCCATTACATGAGACAGAAGCAGTATATAGCCTGGAGGAATGGAACATGTGAAGCAAATCTAATGTCTGCAGTACCATTCAGTAGCCATTAGGCCAACTGTAAAGGGTGGATTCTCAATTAGAAGGGCACAAGAAAGAAATGCATATTGCCACAGAACAGCTATTCAAGATGCCAAATTTGTGAACGATTAAAACAGATTGGATGCACAGACTGCATCAAAATCTAAAACAAAAAAATGACTGGAGAGAGAGAAAAAAACACCAAAACATCAAATGGAGAATTAATGGTGCACTTGATGAGTCAATCAGTGCAATTGCTGAATAAACAAACACTGTCAGCAGAAACCTATTTATTGCCTTAGAGCTATACAGTAGCTAGGGGGAAGAAAGCTAACATCAGTAGTGCAGTGTAGGTGCCAATCCTGCTACAATGAATAGAACTGATAGTTTGGCAGATGTTCACATGAACATTATACCTATAAAAATATATCACTCTTTTAAAGAGCTAGCAGTTTAATAATGTCACATATTGTGAATTTAAATGCCAGTTCTTCCAAAGAAAACATTGAAGAGCAATCACAATAGTCATGGATGGATGAGCAAAGTTGTTCAGATGAATTTGGAACCAACTGATCAAACTAGAATAATATTCTAGTAGCTCAGACTTGAACAGGAAAGAATGTTATGGTGCCTATTAATTCTAGTTAGCATTTATATCTGTCCCTATTGTTGAGGACGTGCATTGCTATTTGTAACCCACATTTGTAACTTGTTGGCTTGTCTGCACCAACAGCAAAATTGAGAAGGTCAAGTGGCAGAATGAAGAGATCATGTAACTTTGTAAATGGAACCGAGGCCTCAACTTTAAAAAAAAAAAAGAGTTGGCTTTTACCTAGTGGTTTAATTTAAAATTACCTCCCTTTGGGATCCACCCTTGGGCCAGGTGAATCTAAGGCAATTTCTCAATCACTTAATGGGATTAAAACAAATTTACTTTTGTAAGTGTAGTGTAGATGATTTATGTGCTCAACCTCTGGTTAGATGTGCATAACACCTGTATGCTAGGTCAATAAAACCCTTTAGTATGTTTCAGCACATCACAGTTTCAATCCTAACCAACCTTTCTGAATACGTTCTGGCTCATCATAATCACTGTGATCCTTGTGGTGGAAGAGAAGAGAGAATGGCCCATTAGTCCACAATAAACTTCCTGACTATCTGCTACTGTAAAGCAGGTATCCTCTTTACCACCCACCCCAATTCTTCACTACCATCTCCCCACATCTTTCTAGTCCCCTACTATAAAAACCTGGGAGCCCCATCCACTATGGAGATTTGCTGTTTAGCATTATTATGGGGCATTTGCATAAATTACAGCTTAATTATAACGGGGTCAGTTGCCCCCTGAGCACTCCCTAATGGCCAGAGGTCACTGCAGCACCCTGCTTCTGTTTCTCCTCTCTTCAGGGCCTCATAAGAACTCTGCTAGCATCTCTCTTGGCCAATAATACTGATCCTTGAGGTCTGGATTTGTTAACAAACAGTTCCAATCATCCCCCAAAAGCCCCCAAATGCAGTCCATCAACACATCTGTTCAGCTCTGCCAGTCCCCAGGCACCTCTTCAGTCCTAGTCTGCTTTTGGTTAATCAGCTACGCCAGCGCCTTCTAGCTAGAGTCCTTCCCTGCTCTTCCTCACAGGGACTTCCCAGTCTTCCTATCTGGAGTACTTTCTTTTACAAGAAAGGGTCCAACAACCTCCTAGTGCTGTGTATTCTTCAGGTTTCAGAAGTCAGCTGTCAAACCCCTCTACAGTTCTGGCCCTCAGCTTTCTTCTGTCCTCTGCCTTCCAGGCTCAAATCCTTCTCTTAGTCAGTGTCTCTCGCAGGATTCTCCTGCTCACTGTAGTTCCTGTCTGTCACTCCCTTTTTCTTCAGCTTCCTGCGAGGGGACACCTTTCCTCTGTCAGGCCACATCAAGTCTGTTAAAACAGCACAGGTGAGACGGAGCCATTCCTTCTTAAAGGGCCTAGTCAACCCTGTGACACAAATTCACATCACTGCCCTCAATTCATGCAAAACTCTCCCCCCTAATCTCAAAGGAAATGATCTTGCACCTTCACAATCTCAGAATATATGACCATAGTTGATAAATTCTGAAGAAGACACAGTGTCTCTAGATTTTTAGAGGTAAGAGGAGTGAGGCCCCACAATGAAGGGCTTCAAGGCCCATGCAGCAGAAGTGTAGGGTGGAATGAGTAATCTATAAATAGGCATCATATTATCAGATAAAGTATAGGCCCTTGCACCAGGCTTTACCTTACCATGAAAATCTGCTCCTGCATGCCAGAAATGATCGATTTGATGTTGCTAGGAGATCCTATAACCAAACTTTTTAGAGTCCTTACATTTTTAAATAGATAAATAAAAGGAGGGTTCAAGGAAAGGACTCGGATTTGTTTTTCTTTATTTTAATTTGGCCCTTTTGTATGTAACAGAGCAGATTATAAACCTCTTTCTGTAATCTAACTGTGTAATGGAAAATGATTTTTCCGTCTTAGATATCATTCAAAGCTTGTTGCAGTAATTCCAAAAAAATCTCTAAGTACCCTTAACATAAATGATAAATTGAGAAATGTATTTCTTTCTATTTTAAAAGTTGGGCACACCGAGCACAGACCCATGGATTTAATTTTCTTTCCATTTTACTATTCTATAATTGGTAAATTATACTGACAGTAATGTCACCTATCTTTCTCACACAATAAAGATAAAAGAAGGGAGGAAGTCTAATTGTGCTCTAGTTCTATAAACGTTCTGTTCTAGCACACCCGCATGTTAGACATCAGTTTGATTTCACTGAGTTTAAAGCATTTTGTCAGAGTAATGTGATCCAATTTGACTTCACTTCCTTTACACAAGATAGAAAATAAAGGTGTTTTCTTTGTTTTTTAAAGTCCTTGTTTTCGCTGACTCCTTTACAAGTAGAGGGGGCCAGAGGAGTCACTGATGGTGCATGGGGAAGGGAAAAATCAGGGTTCTAGACCTGGGGTGGGGCAAATGGCTCAGTTTCCTATGAATTCTCTAGAATTCATGGGGCTTGCTGATGGATCCTACAGCTCTCTCCCAGTTGGGAACAAACCTTGCCCCATCATGTGGGGGAAACTCTACTCTGTTTAAAGGACTGCAAGATATTTCTGACTTTTGTAATGAAGACCAAAGAAAATGCAGGATTTACCCTATTCAAACATGCTAGTCAATATCTTAACATGATGGCAGCAATTCCTTTAAAACAGAGTCTAGACACTCTTGAAAGTGTTCACTGGTGAAGGAAAAGTAAAAATCCCCTGCATTGCTGTATTTCTTTAGTACAATTTCTATTACCATTTTGTTAATGAAAAATATTTTTAGTGGTTGTCTTGCTGGAATATGCAGAAAAAAGTCCTGATCTTTAGTATTGCAAGTGTTCCTCTAGGACTACTGTTTCAACATTACCAAGGTTATCTGTATGTTTGAGCCGGCCCTTGAAAGCATGAAAATATCAGACATTACTATATTGAGATGGGTCAGACAATATGATCCAATAGAATATTCATAACCCTGTGTATCAATACATGTCATATACATATGTGTGTTAGCTTGCTGTGGGGGAAAGGGGTTTCCTCTGTAATCTGGAATCACTCAGGTTTTTAATGCAAAATCCAAGGCTAGCTATGCAGATACTCAGCCTTTAATGCTTCACCTCCTGGAGAAAGGTGCAATGACTGGTTTTACCTGTTTCAGGAGGCCTGAGAAAAAAGGCTTTGGGAGTATAAAAGGTTGAGTTTAAACTGATAGAGGGGCCTTAATATTGAAACAACAAATGGGCATAACCTTTTGTCCTGGTCAGGGGAGACGAACCCTGCAGAAGGATTGGAAGGACTGGAACCTACCAGGGTTTCTTTAGGACTGATGGGAGTTTAGAGCTTTTTATTGTTTTGTGTTTTCTCTGTAAGCCATTTATCCTATAATAAATTCAGTCTGCTTTGACAGAGTTGTTTGGTTACATATAACTGCTGGCATACATTGGGCATAGCACCTGGCAGAAAGCAAAGAACAGGTGCTGGACACTCGCTCAGACCTGCTGAGATAAACACAGGAAAATATAAGAGTCCTGCAAGCCTAAATACTTGGTTAGAAGGGAGAGGGACACCAGTTCCTGCCAGGAGGGAAGCGCCTTGAGATGGTGTTCCTTGTGCAAACTACGCGGGGGGAGGGTCAAAGGTGAAGTTACTCTGAAACTGTGACAGCTTCATATTACTGGTTTCCATTAAAGTAACAAACATATAGCATATAGATACATGGACATTAACATGGTACTTGATCAGACATTGGCAGTTAGGGAACAATTCTGCCATCAGTGATACTTTTGCAATTCACTTCAATGACAGAAGGAGCATCTTCATATTATTTTTGAAAACATTCAAACTCATGTAGTAATTATGAGTTTAATTTCATCCTGTGACCTGAATATTCATGATAAATTATGTCAGTATCTAAATGGCTTCCTAAAATATGATGAAAATAGAGTGCTGTTACCTTTCTATATATAATTGACTAGCTATCCAGTCTGAGCCAGTAACAATAACATAGTGAGAGAGGATAGTCAAGTTTGATTGCCTTTATTAATAAAGTTGTCTTTATTATTTAAGAATAGTGCATTAAAAGAGGATCTTTATGGAACCAAAGCTTGCAGCTGATAGAAGTCTGATCTCAGTCCTGTCTGTTCAATCATTAACTCAAATTTACATGGTTTTATAGCTAGATGTTGACAATCTATAATGACCCTTTTTACACTCATGATAATTACATGTTCCCTTTTGCCTGGTACATATTGCAAGTTTCCAAGCGTGTATCACAATATTCAGATTTTCCATACTAGTGCGGTTAGTACATCTTGCAGTTAGCAAAATGAAAAGGAGTACTTGTGCTACAGAATCTGAGTCATATATTAAAGTTCTAGGGACACTTACATGAAATTTACACATTTAGGAAAATGGAATAAGTTTCACAAAGAGATAGATTCTGTTATGCTGTCTCTGTGCAAATGTGAGCTTCTGTAGTGCCCTGTTCACATATTGTGGACATGAAGGAGAAGTGGCCAGAAGCCAATCAATCCACTCTAAAAGTCCCTGAGGCCCATGCCTAGGGGCCCTGGTCAACTAGGGGGTCCCTGCAGGAGCACCAGAAACTGGATAGAAATGGGGGGGCACTGGTGCCAGAACTGTGGCCCCACCCCGATTCTCCTCTCCCACATGGGGCCCCACCTCCTTGTTACTCCTCTTCCCACTGACGTTCCACCCCCTGGCCAGACCAGAAGTCAGAACTGGGCTGTGGTAGGGTGAGCATTCTCCCTTCCAATGTGGAGCTGGCCCGAGCCCCCCTCCATGCAGGTCTGGCCCAAGGCCCTCCCGAGGCTCGAGGCCCAAGGCCCTCCCACTCCCACATGCAGCTGACTCAAGCTACTTGCCTCAACCCCTTTCCTCCCACTGTGTGAAGTTGACCTGAGCCCCTCCCCCTCCTGTGCTGAGTTGGCCTGAGTCACTCACCCAAGCCCCTTGCCTTCCCATGCGGGGCTCTCCGGAGATCGGCCACTCCTCATCAAGACCTTTTTGGCAAAACTGGGCATTTGTCCTATTTGCTCTTACCAACTGATAATCAATTGGTATCACCCTAAGCTGTGGTAAGAGCTGCCCAGGGAGGCTGTGTCACTGTGGAGAGCCCTGGACCCTCCACCTGCCCTGGGCAGTAGGCCAGGGTGCCCAAGTGAAGACCCCAGCCTATGTCCCTGCCCCCTGGGGTGCACCACCCTGGGCAGGTGAAGGGACCAGGGCTCCCCACAGCAGCTCAGGCTTACTGGGCAGCCCTTATCATGGTCCAGTTCTGGCTTTTGGCCTGGCCAGGAGGTGGGGCATTGCAGGGAAGGGGAGGAGCAGAGGACAGGACCCCGTGGTGGACCTGAAAGGACTGAAAGCTACTTCCTAATACAGGCTCTTGCCACCTGGTTCCATAAGGTTTCCTTCTGGTGTTGCTGGGCTCTTCTAATGACAGGTCTTGGACCATAGCTGGGGCTGCCACCATTGCAGTACAAATATTAAATAACAACAGTTTGTCTACCCAGGAATGGTGCCTTCCAGTACTCCTAACCCCAAATGTTCATAAATCTTAAATAAGATTCTAAAAAATGAGGATGAAAACAAAACATGAGATTAAAAAATGATATATCTGTCGTTCTTTGTATTTGTCTCTGGTTTCTGAGCCTTTCGAATACACTGGGGTCATGTTTTCATGCTTTTCTCTGCATCCACAAGGACAGAAACTTGCACTTTTTTTAAACAAATATCAAAATAGATTCTCTTGTATTCACTTGACTCCTGGAGCTGGGGCATTAAAAAAAATAACCAAATGCCACATGGCTCATGTTAAAATCACGGATTGGCATCGCTGCCCTCCCCTTCCATGGTAATTTGTTCATCACCATTTCCAGGGCCGGCTCCAGGCAACAGCGTTCCAAGTAGGTGCTTGGGGCAGCACTTAGAAAGGGGCGGCAGTGTTTCTGCGGCGGTGGCAGCTCCTGTGTCCCACCGGCCGCATCGGCAAGTCGGAGGCAGCTTCTCTGTTCTGCTGGCCACGGAGGCAGCTTCTCCCTTTTGCCATCCCTGGAGGCAGTTTTTTTCACTGCTTGGGGCAGCAAAAACAGTAGAGCCAGCCCTGACCATTTCAGTGCACTTTTTGATCTGGCTTATGCCTCTGCATTCATTTTCATACTAAAAAGGATGACTAAGCTCTTGTGTGCTCATCATAGGCAGCATTGTATTTCCAAAAGTACTATTTCTTCACTTGAAACTGATAATCAGGTATTTGCTTGTTTGATCCATTTACAAAAAACAACCTTCTTTATCCATTCAGAATGTCACTCTTTTCTCTTACTAAAATAAACACAGGTGACATTCTTAATTGGCATCCTATAAGTTTAGTAAAAACTACATTTTATCACTTTCTAAAAAGAACCAGAATTCTATTCATTGTATATGCCAGAGACTTCAAAGTCTGAAATTGCTACTTATTTATTATTTTTCAGTATATATAATTCTGGTTTAATTTAGGAGTATGGAGTTAACCCCAGTTGACCCATCATTATTGACAGCATAGATCAGCTATACTTAACTGGGGATACAAATTAAACTGGAGTAGTTTTGAAGGCAAACAAGAGTAACAAAGCAGCTAAGGCTTCATTATTGGTGTTCAGCATGGGACCATATGCTTTCCTTTCTTCACTTGTGACTTGCCTTGTTTCAAAAGAAATCTGAAGGTGTGGAAAGTCTATTTTCAACATCTTAGATTCTAACCCTCCAGTTTTCACAGGGTTTTGTTAGGAATTAGGAACCACATTTTCAAAGCCAGTAATTTCCAGTTTTCTTTGCCATTGTATGTTTTGATGTTTTTTTTTTTAAACTTTGGTATGCTCTAGCACAAAGGAAACTTTGCTCCTAAGGATGCTTCAACCCACAGTTTGAGAACAGCTCACAACTATTTCTAGTCCAAATAAAGAAAGCAAGAATCTTACAAATAATACAGGAAGCACATTCTAACCCAGCATCATTTTATAGTGAGATTCTGTTTTGCTTTTTTATAGTTTACTGTGATTATTTTGCCTCTTGGTTTAGAAAAACAGAAAAGGGTGACAAAGTTAGCCATGACGTTCTAGGGGATGTTTTTATGTGAGCCGAGGTTAAACACATTTTAAGTCTCTACTACTAAGAAGCTCTTGTGTGGAGTTACTGTTATCTAGTGGAGAAAGCACTGAACTGGCAATTGGAAACCTGGCTTCTACATTCAGCTCTACCATTGGTCTAGTGAATAACCTGGGGTAAATCACTTCCCGTCTATGTGCCTCATCTTTAAAATGAGAATAATGATATTGAACTCAGTTTATAAAGTAATTTGAGATCTATTGGTCAGCACTGTAGAAAAGCTAGTATTACTATTATTGTGATCCAACTTTTCTCTCATTCACACTCACATATTCACATTCACACCACAACAACATATTATATGGAAAAGTAATATTTAGAAAACTGTATTAGCTACCTTTTAAAGCTATTTAGCAGTTGGAGAAAAAATGCCAGCTTTCCACAAACCACTAGGAATTGATTTGCAGACTACCAGTGTTTCCATAGACCAGTTTGCAAATAGTTGCTGAAGAATGATGAGGAAGGTAAATACCACATGATGGATCCATTCAGACAGACTCAATGGGGAACTAAGTGTGTCTCTGGCCAAGTAACTGACAGTCCATCACCTGATGAAATAGTTAAAACAGCAAGATGTGTATATTTAGGTTTTCAGTCTGCCTTTAATCAGTCTGACACAGATGCCCTGTTGAAAGAAGATATAGGAATTGCCATATCAAAACAGACCAATGGTCCATCTAATTTAATCTCCTGTATCCAACAGAAGCCAATGGAGCAACATTGGGGAAGGAGTAAAAAACAAGATAATGAATTTACCTGTAAAAAAAAGGCAGAAGTTTGTTTTGAACTGCAAAATTACAAGATCCTTCAATCAAGCAGCTAGATCAAACAAACAAATGTCTTTTTTTTACAGTTAAGTGCATTACCTGTATACTTTTGGCCTAATTAATGTAACCGCAAAAGCCAATTTTAGTCATACATTCCTATTAAAACAATCATACTGAATTATTTCCTATTAAGAATATTGGACTACTCTGTCCCATGAAAAAGCCTGCTTCAGGGGATTAGTGGCAAGAAAAAACACAGACCAAAACCGTATTAAGCTGGTTCTCTGCATGTTTTAGGAGGAAAGAGATTAATAAATGCTGTACACACAGCTGACCACATCCCACCACAATCCCACTCCTTTCTAACCACAAAACCCTACCCCACAAGGGGCACTCTGTAGGTATTTTTTTCCTATGGGGGAGATCCATAAATAGAGTCTCCTTTGTACCCTTCTGGATTTGGGCAGGATGACATATTTTTGCATATTTGTAAAGTATGTTTTTCAAGAGTCTTTTTTCATTTCTCCTATTTCCTTAAGTTCATTCAGGATAGAGGAAGGATAAATAAGAGAATCAAAAAGCTCACACCCATGCAATTTATTATTATATAAAATGGAACAGTGAATATTCTTTAAACTCTTCTGTTTACTTTAAGCAATTGACCAAAATTCAGGGTTTTGCAGGTTGCTTCCATTAGGAGGAGAACTTGATGATGAAGTCAAATATTTCTTTGATGGAACCCTATTTATTTACAAAGAATGTACAAAGTCTTGTTTCCCCAAACACCATAGGGGTCAAACAGTTCCAAGCTAGCACTCCACCCAGAAAGCTTTCTCTGAGGGTCACATTACCAGTGCTTTTTTTGCTGTGCCCTTGGCTTTCCTGCTCTTTTCTTTTTGCTTCTGTCTTTTCTGCATCTTATCAGTCACAATCACACACAGTTCCCCTCATCACCCCACGTTTGCATTCAGACTCCAGAGAAACCTTTCCGTTCACATGGCTCAGCTATTGACTAGACTTGCACCAGCATCAGGAAGGTTTTGCCCAGTTTCCTTCATAACAGTATTTTAATGTAGTGTACTCAATTTCTCAAGTGCTTCTCAAAACACTAGACACTACTTTATGAGACACATTCAAAGGGAATACTTTCCATTAAAATAGTATTAAAAAAGCCCCCTTAACCCACCCTATTAAGAAAAGTTTGAGGACTCCTATTTCCAGAGAATCAATGAATATATTTTATTTCTTTATCATCAGCTTTCCTAGGAGAGAGATAACTGAAGCAGAAATCCAGCCACAATATGAACAAGCCATTGTGAAGAATGCTAATGTGTTTCATTTTATAAACTCTGATAGAAAGAGAGACACTACAGTGTAGATACTTAAGAAGAGATCTCATAGTTTTTCCAAAGATTTTGTCTTAGAATGGGTTTGCTCTGAACAGAGATCCTGCTTGTTTGCTTAAGACTTTCACCACAATGGACAAGTCGGTGGAGTGGGATGGCTGCTGCTTCTTTTATGGGAGTCACTTGGCAGGCACATACATCTACCCTGAGGAGGGTGGGACTATAAAAATGAGTCATAATTGTTGTTTCAGAGTAGCAGCCATGTAAGTCTGTATCCGCAAAAAGAACAGGAGTACTTTTGGCACCTTAGAGACTTTTGTTGTGTTTTTTTAAATGATGAAACTTTACAACCAAGCACGAGAGCTTTGTTTTGAGAAATTTTGTTACTAATAATTGTTAAACAGAAGGTTCTGTGTTAGGAGGGAAGGGGCATACAGTTGCCAAAGCTTAAGCATGGGAAAAATCTGCTTTGAGAGAAAGCTATCAGGTTAACCCTGAGTTAAAAAGCTGCCTGAACACTCAAAAATATATCAAGATTGGAGAAATTATAGATAAATATTTACCTATTTCTTCAAAGCCCATACAGAAATCTTTATAAGAAGAGTATGAGTATCACAAATGCCTAATGATTGTCAGATGGCTTATTAGACAAAAATGTTTGGCGTCGATCTAGTTACTGAATTAAGAAAGAGAAAATCTATTATAATTGTAATCCTTATTGATAATTCTAGCAAAATAGCCCAGGAATTAATGGGCATAGAAAATCTCTTCACCCACAGAAGTGTTGTCACCCAAACATAATATAGGCACATTGAAGAGGGTTTGGGTGGGGAAACTGTCCCTGTCATTACCTATCTGTACTCAATCTTGTACCAGTTTTGAACCTTTCATGATCATTAACATTCAAAACTGATTTTGAAGGGATTTTGAATGTAAAACTTCTAGTCCCTCAGGTGATGGCAATATATCTGCGATAAACTCCAAAGATAATCTTTTAACCTACAAATTGAACAAAAATGGAGGAAGTGTTAATACTAATGGAACAACTTGTTAATGCCATAACTCAAGAGCTACATATGACATTGCAAATGCTTAAGAACTGTGACTGATACCCAGCTCTGGCCTTGGGTGCTAACACAGAGATCCTCAGAACTGCATATCCAGAATGTTTTGTTGGTTCTTCCTTTTCAGATTGAAAGTGCTTTCAAATTCAGTTTCACATTCAGTTTTGCAGCATGTATGAATTACAAAGTAGAGTTTTGCCATGAAGAATTTCCCCTGCAGTTAGTCTTGTTTTTGCTTTACTACAGCTTCCTAAAGGATATTTTTAATCCTACATTCTTTAATTGCCACTCGGTCAACATGTGGTGTGCATCAGAATAAATGGCTGCGCTACTTCCAATACCAAAGGATATCTAAGGACATACACCTAAACACACCCAATTAGTTAAACAAAATTTCTCTGACTCATACTTTAACTTCCTTCTATTTCATACTTATGTCTATTGTCTTTAGGACAGATTATATATTAATACATGTGTGTTATTTTCATGATGGTTTGGACAGAATTTCTACAAGTCAGAGAATAAATGGTAGAGACCTAATCAAGGCCCTTGTATTGTGAGTGACATTAGACCTAAATAATTCCACAAGGTTCAGTTTATGCATGAGAGTTGCACTGATTATGTTGTAATATTAATTCAGTGTGAAATCATTTCATAACTTTCAATTTTATTTAAATAATTGGAGTAATTGCTGCAATGTGAAAATAAGTAACCAATGGCTGTTATTGCACAGTAGTAATTTCTCATTGCAATTTAGGAGTGTTACTTCTGGCTGTCCAAAGGGAAGGGGAAGGACCCTTACATTCTCCAGTTCCTGAAAAGTAACATACAAGCCAAACAACATCTACCCTATGTTCACACAGTTCCTGTTATTGCTTTGAAGAGGGTTGAATACCAATGAAAGCTGAAAATCTCACCCTACAGCCTTTGGCTTCACACCTTTAGCCAGCCAGCAACTTTTCTCTCTCTCTCCCACACACACACACACTTTCCAACAGCTGTGAAACTTCATAGGCCTTGACTTTTCTGTCAACATGTGTGACAGGGTTGGGCCAGATGGCTACAGGAGAGTGATCCTATTGGGATCCGGGAAGTGATCCTATTGGGATCCGGCTTCACCCGCCCACTGCTAAAGGATCCCCCCCAGCCTAAGAGGGGGATCCACAGGACCTGGACACCAAATGAGTATGGAGGACAACTAATGAGATAACAGGGACAGGAGTGTGGTCAAAGGGTCAAACGAAGGAAACTGGACAGGGACACCGAGCAGAGAACCCCGGACAGCACCCACTGCTCTTCAAAGGCATCAAGGGAGTCAGTGGACGCCGCCTAGAGGATCTCTGCCCAGATACGTGAACAGACAGAGGATGGGAAATAGGCCCCAGAGTCACAGGATACTCCATCGGCCAACCTCCTCACTACAGGAGAGTGATAGAAGGCACATAAATTAGCCCCAGGTTAAGTAGGTCCCTTTTCCCTGGGTAAGGTAACAGGGAAAGTTCAAGAACAATCAGGAACTTTCTGGAAACAATAAAAGCAGACAGGCTGATTAGAACACCTGCAGCCAATCAAGAAGCTGCTAGAACCAATTAAGGCAGGCTAATCAGGACACCTGGGTTTAAAAAGGAGCTCACTTCAGTTTGTGGTGTGCGTGCGAGGAGCTGGGAGCAAGAGGTGTAAGAAGCTGAGAGTGAGAAGGTGTACTACTGGAAGACTGAGAAGTACAAGCATTTTCAGACATCAGGAGGAAGGACTTGTGGTGAGAATAAAGAAGGTGTTAGGAGGAGGCCATGGAGAAGCAGTCCAAGGAGTTGTAGCTGTCATGCAGCTGTTACAGGAGCCACTGTAGACAGCTGCAATCCACAGGACCCTGGGCTGGAACCCAGAGTAGAGGGTAGGCCCAGGTTCCCCCCATCCCCCCAACTCCCTACTTGATAGCGGAGGAGTTGACTTGGATTGTGGGTTCCATCAGAGGGGAAGGTCTCTGGCCTGTTCCCCGATTCACTAGGTGGATCAGCAGAGACGGCGGGGATTGTTCTTTTTCCTTTTCCCCGTGCTGGCCAGTGATGAGGCTAAATGAGTGAATAGCAGATTTGAGCCATGAAAGTGGCCAAACTGAGGGCTGCCATGAACCGCTGAGGTAACCAAATCTGTCAATAAGCACAGGACCCACCAAGGCAGAGAAGGAACTTTGTCACACATGGTAAGTGCTTTTGTTAAGACCATGTGCTTGCACTGTCCATAATGGCTTTTTGGCCTATGAACCTCCTCCTTAAGTACAAGGACTAATGTGCAAGGACTTAGGACAACCTTTGACGACTGAGGAGGAAACTTTCCCTAGGGCCAAAGTATCCCAAAACTGTCTATACAGGATTTCTTGCACCTCATCAAGAAACATCTATACTGGCCCCAGTTAGTGACAGGATACTGGAGTAGAAGGACTACAGGTCTGATCCAATATGACATTTCTTATGTTTCTAAGGTCTACTAATCTCTTGTGAACTTTAAAATGACCTCTTGGCTTCACCAATCTGGCCAATTTTACTAATCTTACTATGTCTGAACTGGCTGTGACCTTTCTGCAGGCTTTCTCCTGCATCTCAAATACAGAGGAAGTGAAGGCAGCTGTAAAAAAATAAAAAAAAATTATGTAACAAATGAAAGAAAGGGGAAGTTGATAGTAACAAATAGAAATCAGAAGTTAAGAATTGTAGAAAAGAGATAAAGGAAGCAAAGGGACACAAGGAGAAATCGGTGGCCAGTATCACAAAGGAAAATAATGACAGGTTTCAGAGTAGCAGACATATTAGTCTGTATTCGCAAAAAGAAAAGGAGTGTTGTGGCACCTTAGAGACTAAAAATGTTATTAGAGCATAAGTTCTAAGCATAAGCTTTTGTCCCTCAAGTGAGCTGTAGCTCACGAAAGCTTATGCTCAGATAAAGGAAATTAAGGAGTTTTTAAAATATATTAGGACAGGGTGGAGACCCCCTCCTCTCTCCTATGCAAAATCCAGCTACAAGATGGAGTTTTGGAGTCACATGGGCAAGTCACATGTCCATGCATGACTTAGAATTTATCGGTAGCAGCCATGGTCACATGCTAGCTTGAACATCCTCATGTAGACCTCTTATGTGGATTGGAGCCTCCCAAGATCCATTGTTCCTTAAGTGCTTCTTGATTGGGCACTTAATTTGCACATTCCTTTCTCAAGAAACTGACCAAAAGCTTTATAAAGGCTATTTAAAAATCAAACCAGTACACAGCCAATATTCATAATTTTGAATACAAAACTGATACATGCATACAAATAGGATTAATAGATTCAGTAGATCATGATCTTTACATAGATATGTTACATGGCATATGTAGCATAAAACATATTCCAGTTATGGCATATATATATTCATAAGCATATTTCCATAAAGCCTTATGGTGGGCACAGTCACAGTAGGGTTGACAAGATATTCTTAGACTTCTGTAAAGTGTTTGAATTGGTACCTCATGACATTTTGATTAAAATCTAGAAGAATATACAATCGATATGTCACACATTAAATGAATTAAAAATTCTGTGACAAGTCTCAAAATGTAACTGAAAATGAAGAATTGCCATTGAACAATGTTTCCAATGGGGTCCTGCAGTGATTATTTGTTGGCCCTACTCTAATTAACATTTTTATCAATCACCTGAAAGAAAACATAAAATCATCACTGATAAAATTTGTAGATGACACAAAAATTGGGGGTCTGGTAAATAATGAAGATGAGAGGTCACTGATTTTGAATTATCTGGATTGCTTGGTTGACTGGGTGCAACAAATAATATGTGTTTTAATATGGTTAAATGTAAATGTATACATCTAGGAACAAAGAATGTGGGCTCTACTTACAGGATGGGGTATTCTGTGCTGGGAAGGAGTAACTCTGAAAAAAATTGGGGATCATATCAGATAATCAGCTGAACATGCGCTCCCAATGTGAGATGGTGGCCAAAAGAGCTAATGCAATCATGAGATGCATAAACAGGCAATTCTTGAGTAGCAGTAGAGCGTACCTATGTATTTGGCACTGGTGCGACTGCTGCTGAAGTACTGTGTACAAATTTGATGTTCATGGTTCAAGAAGAATGTTAATAAATTAGAGAGGGTTAAGAGATGAGCCATAAGAATGAAGAAAGGATTTTAAAATATGTCTTATAATGATAAATTCAAGGAGCTCAATCTATTTAGCTTAAATAGAAGATTAAGGGTCAACTTGATTACAGTCTATACATACCTACATAGGGAACAATTATTTAATTATGGACTCTTCAATCGAATAGAGAAAGGGATAACACAATGCAATGGCTAGATGTTGAAGTTAAACAAATTCATACTGGAAATAAGATGTAAATGTTTAACAATGAGAGAAATTAACCCTTGGAACAATTTACCAAGGGTTGTGGTGGATTCTCCATCACTGACAATTTTTAAATCAAGAGTGGATTTTTTTTCCTCAAAGATCTGCTCTGGGGATTATTCTGGGGAAGGTCTATGGCCTATGCTGTTCAGGGGGTTAGACTAGATGTTCACAATGGTTTCTTCTGGCCGTAGAATCTATCTTTATATCTCTGCTGGCTCTGGAAGGCCCATTTCCCTCATGTATGTCATTCTCTCTCCTCTACTAAAAGAAGGCTCTCACATTTAAGAACTTCACTTAGTGAGTAGATAAAGGTAATGTCTTGCTCCTTTATAATTTTCTTTATTTTCCAAGGCTGGAAACTTTTGCTTTCCAAAGCAGTATTCCAAGTAGTTCCTTATAAAGTTTATTTCATTTTCTAGCTTTCCTTTACACAGAGAGTACAACACAAAGGCTATTTATACAAGTCTTCATATCTTTCCAATAGCTGATAAGTATATACACCAGGGGTAGGCAACCTATGGCATGCATGCCAAAGGCAGCATGCGAGCTGATTTTCAGTGGTACTCACACTGCCTGGGTCCTGCCACCGGTCCTGGTGGCTCCACTGCCAACCAGGGTTCCGTCCGCCAGCCCCGCTCAGCCTGCTGCCAGCCCCTGATCATGGCCACCGGTTCCAGGGGCTCTGCTGCTGGCCTGGGGTACCAGTCACTGGCTCACTGCCAGCTGGGGTTCCAGCCACCAGCCCCGCGCAACCTGCTGCCGGCCCCAGGTCCCGGCCACTGGTCCGGGGGGCTCTGCTGCCAGCCTGGGGTCCCGGCCGCTGGCCCGGGTCTCTAACCCTGGCCTCAGCCCAGGGCTCTGCAGCCCCCCACCCCCGAGCTGTGGCCCTCTGGCCCCAGCCTGGGGCAGTGAGGGGTGGAAACAGTACCAAGAAGGGGCGCAGCTCAGCATGGATCGCATGGATTCTTATTACTGGCACACGAAACCTTAAATTACAGTGAATAAATGAAGACTTGGCACACCACTTCGAAAGGTTGCCGCCCCCTAATATGCACCAATATGTCTTACAGTTTTGAAAGAAATAGATGAACTATTTTCATCTTGCTTTTGCACTATACCCATCTCTGATTTATAATTCATAACCCCTCTGAAATATGAATAAGTGCCAGTTGCTTGTTACTTTAAACACCTTTTCATCTACTCAAGTTGCCCCTAACTTCTTGATCTCTGCTTTTTTGCTAACACATAGATTATTCTGTTGACACTGATGTTTTTAAAATGTTCTTTCAAATTGATAAAAACAAAGCCAATTGCTGCTGTATACCTGTAAAACAGTTTGGAGGAAAGCTGCTGACAACCTACCTATGATATAATTATCTTCCAGTGAATACACATCAGAACTACGCAACTCCTTCACCCATCAGATCAATATATGTCAACCCACATTATGTCTTTCTTGTCTACATATTTGTGTCAGATTATGTTTTTACCATTTTGGAAAGATGGAGTAAAGCCTGAAAATTAATTCAACAGAAGTTTTACTCTAGATGTTTCTCTGACCCTGGAAACTTCCATTTTAGTTATCCTCTGCTGCTCTCTGAGGTATTTAAGGATGTCTAAACTCAGTCTTCTGTGAACTGTGAGAGACTTCCAACCCTTACTGCTTTCATCTGGAGGACCCCTTGTGGAGACCCTATGTTTAAATTATTCTTTAGCTACTTTCAACCCTGATCCTTCTCTCATTTGATGTCCTTTCTTGCTCACAGTCGCTAAAACTTCTTAAAATATTTGAGTATTAGTAGTAAGTAGCCCCAGCAAATGTCAAAAACAGATTGATGAATGAGATAAGAGATTGATGGATGAGCATATGCAAAATCTTGTTTAGAAAAACAAAAGGATTTGTAAATCCCTTGGAAATCATTAGAGATCCTTTTTTATATAATCACAATAAGGTATCTGTTTCTATCTTTAATTCAAATTTGTTAGTCTCTAAGGTGCCACAAGTACTCCTTTTCTTTTTGCAAATTCTGAAAGAGTTAGAGTTTAACATAGCAAAATCAGGATTGTTTGTGATCAGAACTGTGAAAAACAACTCAACCTTATAACTTTACTAAAAAAAATTGATAACTTGTAGCTTTTATAGCATGTTAGCATAAAATAAGTACACACGTCTTCTTGTATATTTCATATAGCAGTTTTTTTTAAAAAATGGAATGGTGTGCATGCAGGACATGTGTGTGTTTGAAAGTAGCTTTTAATATGCCATTGCATGGGCTGTTTATCTTTCACTGCTTCTGTTTGTGAACATTTGTGCTGTGTGTGTGCTTGTGCATGCATATTTTTTTTCTAAAATACAGACACATCTCCACACTGATGTGCATATACCTTACCTTTTCCATAGAAAGAGTGCCTTGAAATATCATCCATTACTGTAAAAGCTTAGTCCCCCATGTACCCATGGTCACAGCTTTAGGAAGGTATATGATGTGTCTAATATACAATACAAATATCGGATTAGCATTAGACAGAATCTCTCTGAATGCAAAACATATACCCTCAGAATAAAATAATTAAAATAAATATAGTGACTCATTGTCTCTACTAGATGAATGATTAAGCTGTTTAAGGAAATGGTGAGCCATATGGGATAAACTAGAACTTTTATAAAACCAGCATGGTGGGTTTCAGAATCTCTGATGTGTCAACTCTGCTGCATTCCCTTTCCATTTGTGTTTGATGCCTCTATTTTAGCGCTTGTAAAAGATTATCTTTAATAAAACCCCTACATTTGCTCTCTAATAATACAATTTATAATTTATATCACAGATTTGTATAAAATCCCTTTATAAATACCTAGTTCTTTTATAATATCTCTCTCCAAGAGATGTAAATGTGTGTAAATACCTTGGTACACTTTAGTTATATATTTTTTCTTTCAATGTCTCTTTGCAGGTCTTTGAAAACAACTCTTTCTCTTATGTTTTAGGTTTTCTAATATTTTGAGGTGTAGTTCTTTACTATTTCTGGGATTGTGTTATATGTAAGTTATTGATTTTGGAGATTTGAGTCATATACTAAATTTGACTGGCTTCCCTCCTCTGGGGTGGAGGTTATAAGGTTTGGGTCAGGACCCTCTCTAGTTATTCATATGTGATATACAGGAATCATAATTTCCAGTTAAGAAAGAGCTTTGAGTGGTCTGGGACTTATGTTAAGGCTGGACTTTCCATGATATCACTTCCGATTAAGGTGGGACTTCCTATTATGTCATTCTTATCTCATCCATCAATCTTTTTTTATCATTTGCTGGGGGCTACTTACCACTATCTTTCCTCCAAAATGATTGCACAGGTGATATATTGGCTTCATTTCTGCTACCAGTCAGGACTGCTGGGGGAGGAGACTTTGGAACAGATTCTGAGTAACAAGTATTTACCACTACTTTGTGAAGTTATACAAGGACAATTAAACCATCATTTTAAAAATGAATCCTAATGCACTCTCTCATGTAGAATACTGAACTTCCATATGCGGCCTTAACATGAAGAAGGAACTAATTAGATCCTTTCTCCTTTAGATGTTCCATGTTGTAAGGAGAGCAGAGGTCTGAGCTCAATAATATTTCTAGCCCAGTTAGGAATAACAGGAGAGAAGGAGCTTATGATTCATAGATTCATAGATACTAAGGTCAGAAGGGACCATTCTGATCATCTAGTCCGACCTCCTGCACAGCGCAGGCCACAGAATCTCACCCACCCACTCCTATGAAAAACCTCACCCATGTCTGAGCTATTGAAGTCCTTAAATCATGGTTCAAAGACTTCAAGGAGCAGAGAAGCCTCCCTCAAGTCAACCATGCCCCATGCTACAGAGGAAGGCGAAAAACCTCCAGGGCCTCTCCAATCTGCCCTGGAGGAAAATTCCTTCCCGACCCCAAATATGGCAATCAGCTAAACCCTGAGCATATGGGCAAGATTCACCAGCCAGATACCCAGGAAAGAATTTTCTAGAGTAACTCAGATCCCATCCATCTAATATCCCATCTCAGGGGATTTGGCCTATTTACCCTGAATATTTAAAGATCAATTACTTACCAAAATCCCGTTATCCCATCATACCATCTCCTCCATAAACATATTGAGTAGAATCTTAAAGCCAGATAGATCTTTTGCCCCCACTGCTTCCCTTGGCAGGCTATTCCAAAACTTCACTCCTCTGATGGTTAAAAACCTTCATCTGATTTCAAGTCTAAACTTCCTGGTGGCCAGTTTATACCCATTTGTTCTTGTGTCCACATTGGTGTTGAGCTGATTCCTCTCCCTCTCCTGTATTTATCCCTCTGATATATTTATAGAGAGCAATCATATCTCCCCTCAACCTTCTTTTAGTTAGGCTAAACAAGCCAAGCTCCTTAAGTCTCCTTTCATAAGACAAGTTTTCCATTCCTCGGATCATCCTAGTAGCCCTTCTCTGTACCTGCTCCAGTTTGAATTCATCCTTTTTAAACATGGGAGACCAGAACTGCACACAGTATTCTAGGTGAGGTCTCACCAGTGCCTTGTATAACGCTACTAAAACCTCCTTATCCCTACTGGAAATGCCTCTCCTGATGCATCCCAAAACCGCATTAGCTTTTTTCACAGCCATATCACATTGGCAGCTCATAGTCATCCTATGATCAACCAATACTCCAAGGTCCTTCTCCTCTTCCGTTACTTCTAATTGATGCGTCCCCAACTTATAGCTAAAATTCTTGTTATTAATCCCTAAATGCATAACCTTACACTTCTCACTATTAAATTTCATCCTATTACTATTACTCCAGTTTACAAGGTCATCCAGATCCTCCTGTATAATATCCCGATCCTTCTCCGAATTGGCAATACCTCCCAGCTTTGTATCATCTGCAAACTTTATTAGCACACTCCCACTTCTTGTGCCAAGGTCAGTAATAAAAAGATTAAATAAGATTGGTCCCAAAACCGATCTCTGAGGAAATCCACTGGTAACCTCCCTCCAACCTGACAGTTCGCCTTTCAGTAGGACCCATTGCAGTCTCCCCTTTAACCAATTCCTTATCCACCTTTTGATGTTCATATTGATCCCCATCTTCTCCAATTTAACTAATAATTCCCCATGTGGCATGGTATCAAATGCCTTACTGAAATCTAGGTAAATTAGATCCACTGCATTTCCTTTATCTTAAAAATCTGTTACTTTTTCAAAAAAGGAGATTAGGTTGGTTTGGCACGATCTACCTTTTGTAAAACCATGTTGTATTTTGTCCCATTTACCATTGACTTCAATGTCCTTAACTAATTTCTCCTTCAAAATTTTTTCCAGGACCTCGCATACTACAGATGTCAAACTAACTGGCCTGTAGTTACCCGGATCACTTTTTTTTCCTTTCTTAAAAATAGGAACTATATTAGCAATTCTCCAATCATTCGGTACTATTCCTGAGTTTACAGATTCATTAAAAATTCTTGCTAATGGGCTTGCAATTTCAGGTGCCAATTCCTTTAATATTCTTGGATGAAGATTATCTGGGCCCCCCGATTTAGTCCCATTAAGCTGTTTCAGTTTCGCTTCTACCTCTGAAATGGTAATATCTACCTCTATATCCTCCTTCCCATTTGTCATGCTACCATTATCCCCAAGATTCTCTTTAGCCTTATTAAAGACTGAGGCAACGTATTTGTTCAGATATTGGGCCATGCCTAGATTATCTTTAACCTCCTCTCCATCCTCAGTGTTAAGCGGCCCCACTTCTTCCTTCTTAGTTTTCTTCTTATTTATATGGCTATAGAACTTTTTACTATTGGTTTTAATTCCCTTTGCAAGGTCCAACTCTACTCGACTTTTAGCCTGTCTCACTTGATCCCTACATGTTCTGACCTCAATTAAGTAGCTTTCCTTGCTGATCCCTCCCATCTTCCACTCCCTGTATGCTTTCTGCTTCTTCTTAATCACCTCTCTAAGATGCTTGCTCATCCAGCTTGGTCTACAACTCCTTCCTATGAATTTTTTCCCCTTTCTTGGGATACAGGCTTCCGATAGCTTCTGCAGTTTTGATTTAAAGTAATCCCAGGCCTCCTCTACCTTTAGATCCATAAGTTCTTCAGTCCAATCCACTTCCCTAACTAATTTCCTTAATGTTTGAAAGTCAGCCCTTTTGAAATCAAAAACCCTAGTTGCAGATTTATTTTTGTTAATCCTTCCATTTAGTTTGAACTGAATTAGCTCATGATCACTTGACCCAAGATTGTCCCCTACAACCATTTCTTCTATGAGGTCCTCGCTACTCACCAAAATTAAATCTAAAATGGCATCCCCTCTAGTCGGTTCAGCAACTACTTGATGAAGGAATCCATCAGCTATCGCATCTAGGAAAATCTGAGCCCTATTATTATTACTAGCACTGGTCCTCCAGTCTATATCTGGGAAGATAAAGTCTCCCATGATCACGCAGTTTCCATTAGTATTTACTTTATTAAAGACATTAAAAAGGGCTGTATCCATATCCAAATTAGATCCCGGAGGTCTATAGCACACCCCAAGCACTATCGTAGGAGAGGCTTTACTAGTTTTCTTCCCCAATGTAATTTTTGCCCAGACAGACTCTGTCTTATCCATTGCATCGCTTCTTATTTCTTTACATTCTACCTCATCATTGATATACAATGGTACTCCACCCCCTTTACCTTTGTTTCTGTCTTTCCTAAAGAGCACATACCCTTCAATACCTGTAGTCCAGTCATGACTACTATTCCACCATGTTTCTGTTATCCCTATAATATCTGGTTTCACTTCCTGCACCAGTAGCTCTAGTTCCTCCATTTTGTTACCTAGACTCCTCGCATTGGTGTACAAACATCTTAATTTTTGCTGTTTGGCCTCGCTCACATTTTGTACCCTATTAGGCACAGTCATTCTACATCCAGTATAACCTATCAGACTAGTATCCACACCGCCCTCACTGCTTATATACATTCTCCTACCCACGGCTGTATCCATTCTTACTTCATCTTCTTCCCTCTCAATGCTAAAATCTGGCGTGGAGATTTTCTGGACATCTCTCATCCATCTCCCCCCAATTCCTAGTTTAAAGCTCTCTTTATCAGTTGTGCCAGCCTCGATCCTAGAAGTCTATTTCCTTCCCTACTGAGATGAAGTCCATCCCGAGAGAACTGACCTCTGTCCGTGAATGCCTCCCAGTGGTCATACATCCCAAAGCCCTTAAAGAAAGAGTAAATTAAAGCACTCAGAGTATATTTTACACCAAGACATAACATTTAATGCATAAATATTATGTTAGTAACAAAAAAGTCCCCACAAAAGTCAGGAAAAAACAAAGGTTGAATATACTATCTTAACTCTAACCCCTTGTGAACTGACAGGTTTCAGAGTAGCAGCCGTGTTAATCTGTATTCGCAAAAAGAGAAGGAGTACTTGCTTTCGTGAGCTATAGCTCACTTCATCTTCCGATGAAGTGAGCTGTAGCTCACTAAAGCTTATGCTCAAATAAATTTGTTAGTCTCTAAGGTGCCCCAAGTATTCCTTTCCCCTTGTGTACTGTCTTTACTGAAAGGATTCCAAACCATTTCTCCAATAATAAATTAGAATCTAGGTGATATTTTCCCTCAACCTTCAATACAAATATAAGTTCAATATCTATTACTTATCTTTTCTTATGAACTTGCATTGACTTTGTGATTGCATTCATATTAACAGAGTGATTTTTTTCTTTACACTTCTGAGTAGTAGTAATTTTTGTAATTGCAATACTGTAACTCATAAATGCTAAGAAATTACCCGTACAAGTTGGATTAGCAATGTGAATTTTCTAGAATGCATTACTGCACAATGTTTTTGACAGTTGCTCTTTATCCAGTTTGCCTTTCTTCTTCTGTGACATCTCAGCAAACTGTCTTAATAAAGTTATCATGCTGTTTTCATAAGAATCGATTACCACAGGTTAAGCATTAGAATGACTGTGCCTTGGGCAAAAAGAAAAGGAGTACCCGTGGCACCTTAGAGACTAACAAATTTATTAGAGCATAAGCTTTCGTGAGCTACAGCTCACTTCATCGGATGCATTTGGTGGAAAAAACAGAGGGGAGATTTATATACACACACAGAAAACATGAAACAATGGGTTTATCATACACACTGTAAGGAGAGTGATCACTTAAGATAAGCCATCACCAGCAGCAGGGGGGGGGAACGGAGGAAAACCTTTTATGGTGACAAGCAAGGTAGGCTATTTCCAGCAGTTAACAAGAATATCTGAGGAACAGTGGGGGGTGGGGTGGGAGGGAGAAATACCATGGGGAAATAGTTTTACTTTGTGTAATGACTCATCCATTCCCAGTCTCTATTCAAGCCTAAGTTAATTGTATCCAGTTTGCAAATTAATTCCAATTCAGCAATCTCTCGTTGTAGTCTGTTTTTGAAGCTTTTTTGTTGAAGTATAGCCACTCTTAGGTCTGTGATCGAGTGACCAGAGAGACTGAAGTGTTCTCCAACTGGTTTTTGAATGTTATAATTCTTGACGTCTGATTTGTGTCCATTCATTCTTTTACGTAGAGACTGTCCAGTTTGGCCAATGTACATGTCAGAGGGGCATTGCTGGCACATGATGGCATATATCACATTGGTAGATGCGCAGGTGAACGAGCCTCTGATAGGTTTCAGAGTAGCAGCCGTGTTAGTCTGTATTTGCAAAAAGAAAAGCAGTACTTGTGTCACCTTAGAGACTAACAAATTTATTAGAGCATAAGCTTTCGTGAGCTACAGCTCACTTCATCGGATGCATTAGTGTGGCTGATGTGATTAGGCCCTATGATGGTATCCCCTGAATAGATATGTGGACAGAGTTGGCAACGGGCTTTGTTGCAATGATAGGTTCCTGGGTTAGGGGTTCTGTTGTGTGGTGTGTGGTTGCTGGTGAGTATTTGCTTCAGATTGGGGGGCTGTCTGTTATAACATTCAAAAACCAGTTGGAGAACACTTCAATCTCTCTGGTCACTCGATTACAGACCTAAAAGTGGCTATCCTTCAACAAAAAAGCTTCAAAACCAGACTCCAATGAGAGACTGCTGAATTGGAATTAATTTGCAAACTGGATACAATTAACTTAGGCTTGAATAGAGACTGGGAATGGATGAGTCATTACACAAAGTAAAACTATTTCCCCATGTTATTTCTCCCCTCCACCCCACCCCCCACTGTTCCTCAGATATTCTTGTTAACTGCTGGAAATAGCCTACCTTGCTTGTCACCATGAAAGGTTTTCCTCCTTTCCCCCGCCGCTGCTGGTGATGGCTTATCTTAAGTGATCACTCTCCTTACAGTGTGTATGATAAACCCATTGTTTCATGTTCTCTGTGTGTGTATATAAATCTCCCCTCTGTTTTTTCCACCAAATGCATCCGATGAAGTGAGCTGTAGCTCACGAAAGCTTATGCTCTAATAAATTTGTTAGTCTCTAAGGTGCCACGGGTACTCCTTTTCTTTTTGCGAATACAGACTAACACGGCTGCTACTCTGAAACCTGTGCCTTGGGCAGGCACCATTTCTCCTGGGGATTTTCCATGTACATGGCAGGTGAGCACTTTTTCACCATCTCATAATGTTGGTGCAAATTGTTAATGTGTGTATACATGAGGGGAAGGAGGGCCTTACACTGTATCCTCCCAGTCGCTATCATATTTCTTATCAGCATGTTGTTCCTAGGGAGAAGAGCAGCACTGAGAAGTCCATGTGATCCTTAGAGCTACTGTGAGAGAGTTACTATCCTTGTGCAGTCATGAAAAAAGAGGGAGGCTACGTGCACACCTGTCTGCCCTTCCATGTTCATACAAGGGCCTCTCACAATCTGAGGATTACAAAGAGTACACAAGACAATAATAAATGCACTTCCCTTAAAATATTCTGTAAGAGTTTCTTTACATTCATGTACAAATTTGTTGTATGTAAAATTCATAACTGCAAGTCACTGGTTTCAAAGTTGAATAGTGCTTCCAACCTCCAAAGTTAAACCTAGTGAACTGTAACTTTTTTTTCCTGAAGAAGAAATACAATTTAACTCTTTTTAATGGTTAATTATTGTATTGTATTAAATGGTATTAGTATATTTAAAGTAATATAAGTAATAGACAGCTGATTGATGTATTGATGAAAGAGTTAATAGCCTTTTGAACCCTTGAACAATATATAGCAACACATAGCTGTATTCACTATGGATAGGTCTATACTGGATATGCCTTCCAGCTTGGTTAGACATACATCTGCTAGTTATGGTTGCAATAGCATGCTAAAAATAGTAGTATAGCATGGGTTGCAGGAAGGACTAGCAGCCCTGACTGCAATTCTTGTCTGAGACCCTAGGTATGTACTTGTGGGAGCTAGCCCATCCTGCTGCCCATGAAGTTCCAGCTGCACTACTATTTTTAGTAGGCTTGGCTCAATCAGAGCTTAAAATAGATATGTCTACCCAAGCTGGAAATTACACTTCTGGCTCCAGTGTTGACATAACCTATATCACATTTGTACTGTGTTTTGTACATATGCTTTTATAGCTTTCATATAAATGATTTTCATGGACATATAGAGGTGCGTGTGTATCTCAGGATATGTCTACACTGCTGCTGGAATATATACCCAAGGCCCCAGATGGGTGTGGCTAGGTAGTGTCACCATCCATCCTGCCACAAACTTCACTGCTATTGTTATCTGACCTAATTTTGTTCCAGAAGTATTCTGGAGGGCCAAGAAGTGTGTGTGTGTGTGTGGTGGTGGGGAGGGGAAATAGAGAAAGGAGTAGGTTGGCTAGGGCAGGGTTTGAGAGGATGTGGATTATCCTTCCTCAAAACTCCATGGAGTTCCAAATATAAAGATATTATAAACCAGGCTATTCTGGTTTATAACAGTTAAGATTCTGTCCCAAAAAACTCAAAAATTATTGTGCAGTGTTTCATGTTCAATAATATTGCAGGCAGTGAAGTTTTTATAGCTTTTGCTTTAGGTCCATGCACCTTGGGTAATCATTTACACCTGTGCAAATTGGGGGTAACATGCTACCATTCTGATCTGATAGCACTTTGTACTGGTGTAAATGACTTCACGGTGTGTATGGCAACAGTGAATCAGGTCCTATGAATGCAAATGTGATGTGACTATACGGATAAAATCTCAACAACTTCTCTATACAAGCTTACCATGAAAATTGCTTAATGTAAATGGGTTATTACCAAATTAATCATATTGCAACATTCTTTCACAATGCCAATTCTAAACTGATATTTAATTTTGAGTATGTAAAAATAGAACCAGCCTCAGTTACTGGAAACTTGAGTCAATTCTTCTAAGATAAATAGACTTTTAAATAATGAAAGTGCTAAGAATCAATATTGTTTGTCATCTGATAGGGAGGTTAAAATGGAATAATCATCTAACTTCATATTTTTCAAGGTTAAAAAATGTTTTTTTAATCATATTAAAAATAGAAAGCACTAGGATTCAAATACCCAGTGTTCATCTTTTTTAAAAAGTTACTTTGAAATATAAGGCAAAATTATTAATAAAATTGTACAATGGTAACAATTTGTAGGAAAAGATCAAACACCTTTGACACTAGGAAACAATGTTGATGATCCAGCGGTTCCGGCAACTACCTAACACTTAGGGTATGTATTCACTACCTGCTAGAACGGCGGGCAGCGATCAATCCAGCAGGGATTGATTTATCGCGTCTAGTCTAGACGTGATCAATCAACCCCCAAGCACTCTCCAGTTGACTCCTGTACTCCAGTGTCACAACCTCAGTGGTTCCCCTGGGGAAGGCAGATCAGCACTACATATTGCTAACACTGTTGCAAGAATTGCAAAGCATTTTGCGGAGGTCAAAGGTGTGAGTGGGGAGTGGAAGATTCTTTTGTAGGCTGCAAGAGGCCAAAGAGGAAGGAGAATGAGAGCAGAGAACGGGTTAACTCAACACTGCAGCTAGCAAGCTCAGTCCAACAATAAGATGCTGGCCCCAGTCCAAGGTCATGACGCTAGATGAGAAGTTTATCTCTCATCCAGCCACAGCCAGCCATGAGAAAACCAGGGCTGCAGAGACAGAAAACACCGGTGAGACAATGAGTGGGGGAGCAGAGCTTCGGGTCCCTGCAGCTGTTGTGTTTTTGGAAAGTGAAGAAGACCACAGAAAGCCAGTTTGACTGGCACAAAGAGCACCAGGAACAGTGGTCGCGGAATGGAATACCCCCCAAAGAAACCCAGGATTTAAAACCCTCCTGAGAGCTGGAGTAATTCAGAGATCACAGTGGATGCTGGACGACCTGGGCCCAGGACAGAACTCCCGTTCACTCTTCCCCCTCTTCTGCTTACGTTATACCCAGGCTTGGCCAGCCTCGGGTAGTGCATGTGTGAGTATGAAAATAAGTTAGGGTTTGAGGCACTAACACTTTCTTCCTTCCTCTGACTGACGTGGGGAGCACCCATCACTCTCTGCTGTTATTTTATTATTTTATCAATAAAGCTTTAAAATTCAGACACTTGGTATGTTTCGTCATTTCCTCCCCAAACGATCCTGCGGCTTCAGCCTGATCATCTGATGCCTCAGGCAGATTGGTAACAGAAATCTGTCACACCAGTGCCAGAAGAGGTGCAGGCAGAGTTGATGGGGGAGAGGCAGCAGTTGACTCACTGTGATGAAGGCACCATGGTAAGTCGATCTAAGTACGTCAACTTCAGCTACGTTATTCATGTAGCTGAAGTTGCATAACTTAGATCGATCCCCCCCATAGTGTAGACCAGGGCTTAGAAAACTAGGGGTCTATTCTTTGCTCTCCCACAAACTTCCTGTGTGATCTTGGGCAACTTCTTCAGTCTCTGTATGCTCATGTGTAAAACGGAGTTAACAATACTCACCTGCCTCAGATACGATGGTGAGGGGGGACATAAAAGTACTTGAGGTAAAGAGGTTAGTTTTAAGTGTATGATAAATCTGTTATTAAGGATGGCAGTCAAATCCTCAGCTTGTGTAAGTCACTCTCTGAGGAGGTCCTATATGGGCTTCTAGCTTTAATGTGTTCTATCAAATGAGAGGAAAGAGCTATGTTCACTTATCCTTACAGGAGCATTGGATGTCCGCTTCTTAGGGCTTGTCTACAGATACAGAGAGAGCAGCGGTAACTATGACGGTGGAAGAGCTCTTCTTATGTTACTCAGGGGAGTGGTTTATTCACACCCCTGAGCAATATAAATTATGCCAACGTAATCTGTAATTTAGACATAGCCTTAGTTAAAGAGTACAGCTGTGCACTATGGGAGAGGAGGATGCTGCATGCATTTGTGCACTTCCCCCACCCCACATACTTTCCACAGCGAATCCTTATACCTCAGCATAGATTTTATTAGGGAGGGAAGGGGTCAAAGGAAGCAGGAACAGTTCCATAACTACGTGTATTGCATAATTAATCCCTCAATACATTGGTTTTCTAACCCACTGAAAATGTTCCTAGCTTACAAGCTACTTATTTGGGTAACGAATCAGGCCTGGGACATGGTGCAATATAGATCTTGTATTTATGGTAGATCTTGTGCATATTTCCCAGTATTTTCCTTAGTACTGCTTCAACTAAAGGTACATGCAAGAATACTAGTTCTTTCTGTGTATATAAACCTTTAGTGAGCTATCATTTTATCCACAGATAAAGATTTATTTCAGAACCTACTAACATAGACTATGTTGAAGCTATCTTGCTGCATTTTTATTACTATTATGTTGGTGCATGCAATAATAAAGTGAGGAGAAAAAAATCTATATACATCAACAAAATAAAAGAAAGACATCTCCCAGAATAGACAAGGTGGATGAGGTAATCTCTCTTATTGGACCAACTTCTGTTGGTGAGGGAGACTAGTTTTCAAGCCATAAAGAGCTCTTTTTCAGGTCTGGGAAAGGTACTCTCAAAATGACAGCAAAGTGCAAGGTGGAACAGACGCTTTATCATAAGTAGTTAGAACATATTCAAAAGGACCATTCAAGGTAAAGTTGTCTGTTAACACCTCTGCAGTCATAGGACAAAAAGAGGGAGTGAATGGGTTAGAGATTATTGTTATAAAAAAAACATTAATCCAGTGTCTTTGGTCAGTGCATGATATTTAGTGTCTAGAAGAGTAAGGAATTGAAACTCCGAGGTTTGTCTTTTGAAAGTGTTGTGCAGGTTTCCTTTGAGGATGAGGACTGATAGTTCAGATATAGAGTGATCACTTTGTGAAAAGTGTTCAGCCATTAGTGATATGTGTTTTGTCTTTTATTATTTTCCATGTTAGTTCATTTGAGAGCATAATGATTATCTGGTTTTACCCAAATAGTTGTTATTGGGGTATTTAGTGCACTGGATGAAGTATATCACATGTTGTGATTGTCATGTGTAGGATCTATGGATCTTGAAAGGTCTTTAGTTGGGGCGGGGCGGTGTTGATCACTGTAGCAATGGAGGTTTTGCATCTATTCTTTTGTCAGGGTCTGGTGCAACTACACTGCATACATCTCCCAGAGTAGTACCGTACGTTCTCCAAAACTAATTGGCATAATGGAAAAAATAATTGACCATTATTTGGACGTTCTCAACTGTAGCGAGGAAAAGCAGTAAAAGAGCATAATCTTGTCTTCACAACCTTCATTGTACCTCCGTTCACAATACCAAGGGCAAAGGAAAGACAACATCAAACTAAAAATGAGAAATGGTAGATAACATGACACATTTTACCCTTGTTCAGTCCCACCTCCCTTCCTCCCAGATAAATTTAACTGCAAACATTTTTAAAAAATACTGTAACTCAAAATATAAAAATGCAGACTTTATACCTTATCTGACAGCCTGTATTTGCATTTCTGATAGATTAGAATCATAGAATATCAGGGTTGGAAAGGACCTCAGGAGATCATCTAGTCCAAACCCCTGCTCAAAGCACGACCAATCCCCAACTAAATCATCCCAGCCAGGGCTTTGTCAAGCCTGACCTTAAAAACCTTCAAGGAAGGATATTTCACAACCTCCCTAGGTAACCCATTCCAGTTCTTTGCCACCCTCCTATTGAAAAAGTTTTTCCTAATATCCAACCTAAATCTCCCCAACTTGTAACTTGAGACTATTACTTCTTATTCTGACATCTGCTACCATTGAGAACAGTATAGATCCATCCTCTTTGGAACCCCCTTTCAGATAGTTGAAAGCAGCTATCAAATACCCCCTCATTCTTCTCTTCTGCAGACTAACTAATCCCAGTTCCCTCAGTCTCTCCTCATAAATCATGTGCTCTAGCCCCCTAATAATTTTTGTTGCCCTCCGCTGGACTCTTTCCAATTTTTCCACATCCTTCTTGTAGAGTTTGGAGCCCAAAACTGGACAAAGTACTCCAGATGAGGCCTCACCAATGCCAAATATAGGGGAATGATCATGTCCCTCGATCTGCTGGCAATGCTCCTACTTATACAGCCCAAAATGCCATTAGCCTTTTTGGCAACAAGGGCACACTGTTGACTCATATCTAGCTTCTCGTCCACTGTAACTCCTAGATCCTTTTCTGCAGAACTGCTGCCTAACCGCTCAGTCCCTAGTCTGTAGCAGTGCATGGGATTCTTCTGTCCTAAGTGCAGGACTCTGCACTTGTCCTTGTTGAACCTCATCAGATATTTTGGCCCTACCCTCTAATTTGTCTAGGTCCCTCTGTATCCTATCCCTACCCTCCAGCGTATCTACCACTCCTGCCAGTTTAGTGTCATCTGCAAACTTGCTGAGGGTGCAATCCACGCTATCCTCCAGATCACTAACGAAGATCATTAATGAAGACTGAACAAAACCGGCCCCAGGACCAGCTCTTATGGCAATCCACTTGACACCGGCTGCCAACTAGACATAGAGCCATTGCTCACTACCCTTTGAGCCTGATGATCCAGGCAGCTTTCTATCCACCTTATAGTCCAGTCATCCAGACCATACTTCTTTAACTTGCTGGCAAGAATACTGTGGGAAACCATATCAAAAGCTTTGCTAAAGTCAAGGAAAAACATGTCCACTGCTTTCCCCTCATCCACAGAGCCAGTTATCTCATTATAGAAGGCAATTAGGTTAGCATGACTTTCCCTTGGTGAATCCATGCTGACTGTTCCTGATCACTTTCCTCTCCTCTGAGTGTTTCAAAATTGATGGCTTGAAGACCTGCTCCATGATTTTTCCAGGGACTGAGGCGAGGCTGAATGGACTGACTGGACCAGCTCCTTCTTCCCTTTTTTAAAGATGGGCACTACATTAGCCTTTTTTCAGTCATCTGGGGACCTCCCCCAAATGACATGTGTTTTCAAAGATAATGGCCAATGGCTCTGCAATCACATCTGCCAACTCCTTTAGCACCCTCGAATGCAGTGCATCCGGCCCCATGGACTTGTGCTCGTCCAGCTTTTCTAAATAGTCCTGAACCACTTCTTTCTCCACAGAGGGCTGGTTATCCACCACCCATGCCTCAATGTCCATACTGCTATTTTTAGTGTACTATCTCCAGCATAGCTAGCACAAGTCTGTATACATCTGGTAAAAAGAGTCTCATGCTCCTGTTTTTGGACCCCATTCTTTCCCATGCAATTCCCCCTTCTCCTCCCCCAGCCCAAACATAGAAACCACTTCTTCTTCTTCTTCTTCTTCTTCTTCTTCTTCTTCTTCGGAGCTTTTACCTAAGAGCAGACCATAACCGCCCCATTCAGTGCTGCCCGTGCTATAGTCTGGGAGCTGACCTTTTTTGTGAAGACAGAGGCAAAAAAAAGCATTGAGTACATTAGCTTTTTCCACATCCTCTGTCACTAGGTTGCCTCTGTCATTCAGTAAGGGGCCCACACTTTCCTTGACCTTCTTCTTGTTGCTAACATATATGTAGAAACCCTTCTTGTTACCCTTAACATCCCTTGTTAGCTGCAACTCCAAGTGTGATTTGGCCTTCCTGATCTCACTCCTGCATGCTCGAGCAATATTTTTATTCTCCTCCCTGGTCATTTGTCCAATCTTCCACTTCTTGTAAGCTTCTTTTTTGTGTTTAAGATCAGTGAGGATTTCACTGTTAAGCCAAGCTGGTTGCCTGCAATATTTACTATTCTTTCTACACATCGGGATCGTTTGTTCCTGCAGCCTCACTAAGGATTCTTAAAAATACAGCTCTCCTGGACTCCTTTCCCCTCATAGGTTTCAGAGTAGCAGCCGTGTTAGTCTGTATTTGCAAAAAGAAAAGGAGTACTTGTGGCACCTTAGAGACTAACAAATTTATTAGAGCATAAGCTTTCGTGAGCTACAGCTCACTTCATCGAATGCATCCGATGAAGTGAGCTGTAGCTCACGAAAGCTTATGCTCTAATAAATTTGTTAGTCTCTAAGGTGCCACAAGTACTCCTTTTCTTTTTCCCCCTCATGTTATTCTCCCAGGGGGATCCTGCCTATCAGTTCCCTGAGGGAGTCAGTCTGCTTTTCTGAAGACCAGGGTCCGTATTCTGCTGCTCTCCTTTCTTCCTTGTGTCAGGATCCTGAACTCGACCATCTCATGGTCACTGCCTCAAAGGTTCCCATTCACTTTTGCTTCCCCAACTAATTCATCCCTGTTTGTGAGCAGCAAGTCAAGAAAAGCTGTTCCCCTAGTTGGTTCCTCCAGCACTTGCATCAGGAAATTGTCCCCTATACTTTCCAAAAACTTCCTGGCTTGTCTGTGCACATCTGAATTGCTCTCCCAGCAGATATCAGGGTGATTGAAGTCTCCCATGAGAACCAGGGCCTGTGATCTAGTAACTTCTGCTAGTTGCCTGAAGAAAGCCTCGTCCACCTCATCCCCCTGGTCTGATGGTCTATTGCAGACTCCCACCGCAACGTCACCCTTGTTGCTCACACTTCTAAACTTAATCCAGAAACTCTCAGATTTTTCTGCAGTTTCATAATGGAGCTCTGAGCAGTTATACTCCTCCCTTACATACAATGCAACTCCCCCACCTTTTCTGCCCTGCCTGTCCTTCCTGAACAGTTTAGAGCCATCCATGACAGTACTATACTCTCTTTCTAATATAACTAAGAAGTAGGGGATTTCAATGATAGTCTTCTCATTTTTGTTTGTTTGTTTGTTTTAGCAATAAAAAATGGGGGGAAAAACACTTTTGGTTCAAAATGCACTTTTTTTTTCTTTTTCGGTTCCGTCGCCGAACTGAAAAATAAATTATTCACTTAATATTATTCATAAATATTTAACTATCCTGCTATAGACAGCACTAATACCTATTTTAAATTTGTAGAAATAGACACAATTAGAGGCTATCATTAGGAAACTATCTCTTTGATGAAAGCAGTCTACTGAGTCTAACCCTTTATCCTAGACTCTTTCATAATGTAAGATCCATTCTTTTTTTACTCTTCTCTATACTACTAAGAATATTTTCCATTTAGTGGCAGATGGCTGGCCATCCTCATTGAAGCACAGCAGCTCACTTGATTTAAAATAGGTCTTCCTCTGCACAATCATCACATCAGCTTTCATTGCCTTACTTTGATTTTCATGTTAATGACAGTGACACTATCTTCCCCCTTTGAAAACTTTTTATCATCCTCCCCCTCCCACGCCTCCAGAGAGACATAATGAGAAATGTTAATGCTGTCATACAATTGGCTCATTCACAAAATACATATTTACCTACCAAGGAAGGTCAAAACATGCATTTAATTTAGTCTGTCAGTTTAGATAGCACTACCATATTGTTTTTCATATGATTTTGCTTTTAAATTCTGTGGGTCAAATCCTGCGAGACACTCAATATTGGGAATTCCTATTGTAATCAATTAGTAATGTACTATTTGTAGTAGACAGCAGATCTGAGATGGTCATTTTGATTAAAGAATGTGATGTCTAATTAGTTTCTTCTGATTAATTAAATTAATTAATTAATTAATTAAAAACAAAAATAAAGGCTGCGCCCCTGCACTTAGAAGAGCTGAACACCTGTACTTCATAACTCATGTTCACATAACTGGGTGTCCTGGAAATTCTGTGGCATAACCCAGAATCTATCTGTGACTCCAATCTAGGTGCTTTTTGGCCCTGGAAAGGGAGTTATGAGCATCAGACGCCCTTCCGTAACTCATATCAACAACAGTTTTTTTGGGGGAAGTATATCTGCCATACTCCAACCAGTGCTCAAAAATCTGCTCAGTTCAACTGATCTTACCACATACTGTCCATCATCTAATGTCCTGTTCCTAAGCAAGCTAACTGATATCACAAATGACACTCTCCTGCATAACCTACATGTTAGTAACATCCTGGACCTCTCCCATTCAGGCTTTAGGCCTGGACATGGAAAAGAGACAGTATTGGTGGCAATGATGGATGATATCTTCTTGGCTTTGGACCACATACATCCATTCTTTTACCCAACAAATATATATCCATACTTTTATCACTGGCCACTCTGTACATTTGATACAGTTGGCTATGATGTGGTGCTGACCAGACTCAGAGCCGTGGCAGATGTTGGTTGGATTGCACTGAGGTTCCTTCATTCATTTTTATCCAACCATGTTCATGATGATAACCTGATTATCAGGTTCCAGAGCCTCAAAAACTCCACAAGGATCAATCCTCTCCTCCATCCTGGTCAATGTGTATTTGAAGACAGGAGGGTAGTTCTACATCCTCTTTTCATACGACACAAAGAAAAGCATCTTCCAGCTAGACAAGGGCCTGGTTAAGATCAGGAAGTGGATGAAGAGAGCTGGGTGGAAATGAATTATCAAAAGCCTGAGGTTAATGCTGGTGAGAGGGAAGAAGCAGTTCAGATAAATTGCCATTATAACATAAGCTTTCATTAAGGCTTAATCCTTTGATTAAGGACATCCTCCTTAAGATTATAAAGATGGTCCAAAGCCTCAGGAGTCACCTTATTATCTAAGGAAAAATAGCACATTCTTCAGGATGAAATTTGAGTGAGTAGAAGAATGGAGGTTTGTCAGTGCCTGGCCTACGCCTCTGAAACTCCCTCCAGAAAGAGATCTAAATGACTACAAGCATCATGTTATATGTACAGTGCAAATGGGAGGGGTGATTCCCATCACAGGTAGACAGACTTTCACTAGATCTGCTGGAGCTAGCATGCTAAACATTGCAGTATGGGCTGTAGCTTGCACTAATTATCTGAGCTCAGACCCAGGGGGTCAGATGGGCTTGGACTTGGGCTACTAGCCTTATCCACCACCCATGCCTCAATGTCCATACTGCTATTTTTAGTGTACTATCTCCAGCATAGCTAGCACAAGTCTGTATACATCTGGTAAAAAGAGTCACATGCTCCTGTTTTTGGACCCCATTCTTTCCCTTGCACTTCCCCCTTCTCCTCCCCCAGCTCAAACATAGACACCACTTCTTCTTCTTCTTCGGAGCTTTTACCTAAGAGCAGACCATAACCAATTAATTTCAAGTAATTAAATCACTTTTCTGTGTGCAGTGGAGAAGTTCCTCAGAAACAAAGTTTGAGTCTGACTCTGAACTTTCCCTACATTTAGGGGGCAGGGAAATCCATACTTAGAGTTTTCTTTAGCCCCAAGAGTAACTACTAATGTCTTGGAACAGTTAGCCTTTGACCCTGATAAACCTATAATTATATAACTAGTTTGTGAAGCGCCTCCCCTCCTTTTCAGGCATCAAGATTCTGAACAAAATCTCCACTTCATTATGTTGTTTGTGCAGGTCTTGGAGTCAGAAACATTTATTCCTGGGATGTTCAGACAAGTAATTGAGAGGTTACTGAAGATCTAACAATTCTTCTAGATGGAGGATGTAAATTCGGCACTAAGCTAGATGGTCTTGGAAAAGAGGAGAGGAAATTAACACACTTCATAAAAGGGAGGCTTTGGGGATCATTTACTTTTATTGTTGCGTTGTGGATTGAATGAAGATTGTAATTTGAGCTCCTTTTTTGAGGAAACAGTGGTTACATATGATGAGAGGCAATAGTCCTGCACAGAACCAGCATTGGTGGAGACAATAGGTGTGATATAGCCTAAACTGTGGTCAATATTTGCGTATTTCCCCCCTGACCAATGTTGGTTCTTTCTTTTAAGTGATTGGTTTTTTATGCAAATTATTATGGTTGATTATGAATTGTGATTTCAGAACTCTTTTCATTTGCTCAGCCTGGTTGCACTGGCAATGATATTGCCTGAATGCCCCTTAGAAAACAATGTAAATATATTTGTAAAATATCCCTTCTTTCTCTCTTTCCACTTTACCTCCATTGAATTAATTTTGTTGTTCAATTGTGACTGTTCAGTAGGTGTTTTTTGCCTTGTGACTTTTATCTGATTTATTCTGATGATGATTAATCAAGAATTATGGTGCCTTTTTTAAAAAAAAATGAAGTTGGCTATGCATTTTAGCCAAAGTTTACAGCTCAGTTTGGGCTTTTAAAAACACCATGACTTCATAATTAATTACATGAAAAATTGTTCTAATAGTGATTATTTCTATAGGAAAAGTGATTGGCATCAACTGCTATTAATGATTAATACTGCTTTATTTTTTGTTCATGACCTGAAGCTTTTGTATAAATGAATTTATCCTTTAGATAACGGCTGTGTTTAGCATTGAGGAAGATGTTTTATTTAAAAGCACTCACCACATTTTTATATCTTAAATATAAGTATTTATCCACTAAAATATTATTTAATATGCATTTAAAATAACGGAGGTGTTTTGTCTTGTATTGGAAGGCCAGAACCTTTCGGTTTTTTAGTTTGTTTTGTAAAAAGTATGGATGGTTTCAATCAGAAAAGAGATTATTTAGTTCAGTGTAATGGGGGGAAACAAGTCCTCAAATTTCCGGGCATAGATTCCACTGAGTTGAAGTCACTGGTCTGACGAGGAATGTCGGATACTGTGAGGGGAAGAAAAGAGCTAGGAGCTGAAATCAAAGAAGAAGGCTGATGAGGAGGAGTTGGGTGCACAGTGTATGACAATAATATGGAAGGGGATGGGAGAGAAGAGTTGGATACAGTGCTGTTCAAAAGAGGAGGAAGAATGGGAAGAGGAGTATAGAAGAGTTGGAAGTGGCAGAAATAGGAGAAAAAATCCCTACATCCTCAGGACAGGGAATGTGAGAGTGGGAGAGGCCTCCATAGGAGAGAGGTGTTGCAGGGACAGTGTCAGATGAAGATATCTCTGTGAGAACTAGGAGTTGAAGGGAACAAGATGTGAAGAGGTTGTGGATGGCTGTGATCTTTTTAGAGATGGAGTGGGCATTCCAGACACAGCAAGATAAGGGGAAGAAGGGAGACAGGATAAAAGGGAATGGGTGTGAGGTTAGGAATGGGGGCATGAGGAGACAGACCTGTTGTGGGGATGGGTATAGGAGGTGGAGAAGGCAGAGATGGAGGGAGAGTCAGCATTGGAGCAAATGTCTCCAGAAGGGATAAGGATGCAGTGTGGGATTTGGATGTGTGGTGGTGGGAGGAGGCAGGGGATTGGGATAGAGGGGGAAGACACATAGAGATCGTGGGAACTGTGGAGGGGGGAGATTAACCATGAAGGGGAGGTGAAGCCAGTGAAGGGAATGGAGAGGGAAGGAAAAGGAGGAGAAATAAGAGGACAGATGCTATGATGCAGAAGGAAGGTGTGATGAGAGCTATGCATAAATGACAGATGGACATGAGTAAACAAAATAGGACCCCAAGGAAGTTCTGCTCCTGTACCCAGAGTTGGGTCCAAGCTACCTCGGAAGTGCCCCCTGTTACAGGCACAGCTGTCCTCCAAAACCACGGTGGTGGTGAAGGGTCAGGGTCAGGCTGTGACATACTGGCTGCTAGTTTTGAGCTGGCTGGCTGGCAGAGACCTCCAGCCCTGATCCCTGTTGGTGGTGAGCTAGAGGGAGTTGGTTCTTTTTGCTCTCCCTTGAACTCAGATAATCTAGGCATGGCCCAATATCTAAACAAATACTTTGCCTCAGTCTTTAATAAGGCTAAAGAGGATCTTGGGGATAATGGTAGCATGACAAATGGGAAGGAGGATATAGAGGTAGATATTACCATATCAGAGGTAGAAGCGAAACTGAAACAGCTTAATGGGACTAAATCGGGGGGCCCAGATAATCTTCATCCAAGAATATTAAAGGAATTGGCACCTGAAATTGCAAGCCCATTAGCAAGAATTTTTAATGCATCTGTAAACTCAGGAATAGTACCGAATGATTGGAGAATTGCTAATATAGTTCCTATTTTTAAGAAAGGAAAAAAAAGTGATCCGGGTAACTACAGCCAGTTAGTTTGACATCTGTAGTATGCAAGATCCTGGAAAAAATTTTGAAGGAGAAATTAGTTAAGGACATTGAAGTCAATGGTAAATGTGACAAAATACAACATGGTTTTACAAAAGGTAGATCGTGCCAAACCAACCTAATCTCCTTTTTTGAAAAAATAACAGACTTTTTAGATAAAGGAAATGCAGTGGATCTAATTTACCTAGATTTCAGTAAGGCGTTTGATACCGTGCCACATGGGGAATTATTAGTTAAATTGGAGAAGATGGGGATCAATATGAACATCAAAAGGTGGATAAGGAATTGGTTAAAGGGGAGACTGCAACGGGTCCTACTGAAAGGCGAACTGTCAGGTTGGAGGGAGGTTACCAGTGGAGTTCCTCAGGGATCAGTTTTGGGACCAATCTTATTTAATCTTTTTATTACTGACCTTGGCACAAGAAGTGGGAGTGTGCTAATAAAGTTTGCTGATGATACAAAGCTGGGAGGTATTGCCAATTCGGAGAAGGATCGGGATATTATACAGGAGGATCTGGATGACCTTGTAAACTGGAGTAATAGTAATAGGATGAAATTTAATAGTGAGAAGTGTAAGGTTATGCATTTAGGGATTAATAACAAGAATTTTAGCTATAAGTTGGGGACGCATCAATTAGAAGTAACGGAAGAGGAGAAGGACCTTGGAGTATTGGTTGATCATAGGATGACTATGAGCTGCCAATGTGATATGGCTGTGAAAAAAGCTAATGTGGTTTTGGGATGCATCAGGAGAGGCATTTCCAGTAGGGATAAGGAGGTTTTAGTAGCGTTATACAAGGCACTGGTGAGACCTCACCTAGAATACTGTGTGCAGTTCTGGTCTCCCATGTTTAAAAAGGATGAATTCAAACTGGAGCAGGTACAGAGAAGGGCTACTAGGATGATCCGAGGAATGGAAAACTTGTCTTATGAAAGGAGACTTAAGGAGCTTGATTTGTTTAGCCTAACTAAAAGAAGGTTGAGGGGAGATATGATTGCTCTCTATAAATATATCAGAGGGATAAATATAGGAGAGGGAGAGGAATTATTTAAGCTCAGCACCAATGTGGACACAAGAAGAAATGGGTATAAACTGGCCACCAGGAAGTTTAGACTTGAAATCAGACGAAGGTTTTTAACCATCAGAGGAGTGAAGTTTTGGAATAACCTTCCAAGGGAAGCAGAGGGGGCAAAACATCTATCTGGTTTTAAGATTCTACTCAATAAGTTTATGGAGGAGATGGTATGATGGGATAATGGGATTTTGGTAAGTAATTGATCTTTAAATATTCAGGGTAAATAGGCCAAATCCCCTGAGATGGGATATTAGATGGATGGGATCTGATTTACAATAGAAAATTCTTTCCTGGGTATCTGGCTGGTGAATCTTGCCCATGTGCTCAGGGTTTAGCTGATTGCCATATTTGGGGTCGGGAAGGAATTTTCCTCCAGGGCAGATTGGAGAGGCCCTGGAGGTTTTTTTGCCTTCCTCTGTAGCATGGGGCATGGTTGACTGGAGGGAGGCTTCTCTGCTCCTTGAAGTTTTGAACCATGATTTAAGGACTTCAATAGCTCAGACATGGGTGAGGTTTTTCATAGGAGTGGGTGGGTGACGTTCTGTGGCCTGCGCTGTGCAGGAGGTCGGACTAGATGATCAGAATGGTCCCTTCTGACCTTAGTATCTATGAATCTATGAATCTTCTGTATAGTTCACTCATGCTTTGTCACTTGAGTAATTTGGCTATACCATCTTGCTACCACACCATAGCAGTTTTCTTTCTATAAGTATATACACATACCTATAAACACATACATATAGATAAGCCATTCCTGTAATAAAACTTCTCATCATTCTTTCTTGGGAATGTTGTTCTCACTATCAATCTGATGAAGTATCGTGCTAATAAATCATCACAATGACAGCATATGATCATAGACTACACTAATACATCATCAGAATACCTGTGATAAGAGCTGTCACTCTAGTGATATATTAATCTAGTCTTTGTGGGGGAAAAACATTTATTCCAAAGAGATGTGCCATAGCTATCACTAAGTATTCCGTCTAGAAGACTTAAAATGTAATAAAAAAGAGAAGATTTATTAATTAGATTAAGAAACTCTATTGACTTTGCTATAGAACTTAGTGTGACAGGTTCGGTCACAGAGACCCCCTTGGGACAGTCACATGACTGAAATTACCTCTGAGCCCATTTTCCCTGCCAGCTTGGGACTTCCAGAACCCTGCCTTGTTGAGTGAGACACACTAGCCTGCTGCAACACAGACCCTGCTGCAGGCTTTAAGTGAAAACAGCTCTGCAGGTTACCTGACTCCAGCACCCAGACACCAAGCTCCCAATAGGATCCAAACCCCAAATAAATCTGTTTTACTAAGTATAAAGCTTATACAGGGTAAACTCATAAAATGTCCTCCCTCTATAGTATTGATAGAGAGATATGCACAGCTATTTGCTCCCCCAGGTATTAATCACTTACTCTGGGTTTATTAATAAACAGAAGTGATTTTATTAAGCATAAAATGTAGGCTTTAAGTGGTTTCAAATAATAACAGACAGAACAAAATAAGTTACCAAGGAAAATAAAGCAAAAACACGCAAGTGTAAGCCTAATACATTAAGAAACTGTTTACAGGTAGTATCTCACCCTCAGATAAGCTTCTTTCATAGACTAGACTCCTTCCTAGTCTAGGCCCAATCCTTTCCCCAGTATAGTCCTTGTTAGTTCCAGCAGCCAGCTCAGGTGGTAACTAGGGGTTTTCTCATGACTGGCCACCCCTTTGTCCTGCTCCACCCCTTTTTATAGCTTTTGGACAAGGGGGGAATCTTTTGTCTCTCTGGGTCCCCACCCCTTCTTCTAAAAGGAAAAGTACCAGATTTAAGATGGATTTCATTATCCAGTGACATGATCACATGTCACTGTAAGATCCCAGCCTTCAGTCTTCCTAGGCTGGCCCACACATACACAGGAAAGTTTGCAAATAAACAGAGCCATTTATAGTTCATTGATTCTGAAGCACCCTTAATGGCTTCCACTTAATATGTTTACATCAGTGATAAAAGTTTGTATCTTATTCTTCTAACTCCAGATATAGAAATAATATGTGCAAACAAATAGGATGAATGCACTTAGTAGAATTCAAGATTTCTAATGACACTATACAAGGGGTACTTAATGTAAAACATATTCCAGTTATGTCATATTCATAAGCATATTTCCATAAACATATGGAGTGCAACATCACACTTGGTAAATTCATTTTTAATAAAGGTTTGTTTTTAATATTTTGATGTACCATAGTAAGTTAGGGGGTGGGAGCCATAAGGACACTTAGTTCACAATACTTACGTTTTATTCAGGGTATCCATAATGGCATTTTTTTAAAGGTTACCTGTGAGTGGTTATCATAGATGCTTATCTAACTTTCCAATTACCTTGCAATTTTTATAAAAACACATCCATAAAATAATCTCCTAGAGCAAGCCAAATAGAATTATTAGTATATTAATACCTTACACCCATCTGGGAAGGGAACTTATCTTCATACATGTTTAGAAATATCCTAGTGAACTGGCAATATAAATATGAAACACATGCATGCTGATGCATGAATATAACCTTCTCAAGGTGAAAATATTAATCAATATTGCCAACATTTACTATCAGGCAGTATACCATATTGTAGATGTGGCTGAAAGTTTAATAGATCCTGTGTGCAAAATAGTGAATATGGAATGGTCCCAGTCCATTCAGCATTCTGAAGAATTATCCTTTTAATATCGCAAAAAGAAAAGGAGTACTTGTGGCACCTTAGAGACTAACAAATTTATTAGAGCATAAGCTTAATGCATCCGATGAAGTGAGCTGTAGCTCACGAAAGCTTATGCTCTAATAAATTTGTTAGTCTCTAAGGTGCCACAAGTACTCCTTTTCTTTTTGCGAATACAGACTAACACGGCTGCTACTCTGAAACCTTTTAATATCATTTTCCATGGCAATTTGAAACTAGAGAGTGAATCTATGTTTCTAACTCAAGAACTTGTAGATTTTAGAGGCTGAAAGTAGCTCAAATAATGAGATTCTGAATGTGGAAACAGCATTGGAAGTAATATATTTAAAGGAACCATATAATTATCTGTCTGCTGTAACCATTTACAAAGCTGCAATACCTAAAACACAGCTTGCCACTGGAAACAATAATGGACTTAAATTTATTGTGCATCCAAAAGGTCATTAAGATTCTGCACACAATCAAGACATAAACTAGACTAGAGAAAGAGAAAGACATCCAGACTAGGACTGTTTCTTCCTCTCAGTCTCTCCTGTTGGAGCTATTCCACTCTGTATAAATAATGAAATATTTGAGGGGCCAAAGAGCAACTGACACTACAGCCTGGTGGTTTGGGTACTCACCTGAGATGTAGGGGACAAGCTACAGTCCCTACTCTCACTCAGACAGAATATGGACTTGAATCTCTGTTTCATATACTGTCTGTAAATGCCCCAACGACAGGACGACTTACTATTCTGGGATTAGTCTCTCTCTCTCTTTCTCTCTCTTTCTCTCTCGGATTTTGACCAGAAATTTCATCCTAGACCTAAGAAATTTTCCCACAGAAAGTTTAGTCAAAACCAACACATTCCTAAAAACCTTTCATTTATAACAAATCCAATTTTCTGACAAGAACACCAACAAATTCCTGATCAGCTTTAAGCTTAACTCAAGATGAGGATGGGGGGTATTTAGGATTAAAGTTAATTTAATGGGACTAGCCTTAGTTTAAAAGCATCAAGATAATTCACAAGCATAGTTTATACACTGCTGACTACAGTATTTTGTCTTTAAAAAATCTTGCTGATAAATGTTTATGCTGACATGGATACTCTTATTTATTATTTTTATTCCTACTTGGCATGGTTTGAGAATTTAATGTATTAATAAAATATATTTAGTAAACATCAGTCTGTCACTCTGCAGGCAATTAATTAACAATCAGTTTGAAACCTCTAAGACCAATCAGCATACCACTATGTTTTTAGTTTATTGATTCTTGTACGGTAATAGATTTTACAGCTCAGTGTACAAAATTTCAGTTTGTTGACATATGGGCAATGCATTAATCACTGACAAGTCTTGCTTCATCTTAAAGAAAAAGACCTCTTTAGAGTGGAGCACTGTATTTTGGATTGCCATTATCCAACAGGCTAAAAGTGGGGAGTAGAAGATTAAATGCAGTCTTGTATAGGAGGAGTAAAAATGTTCATTGTTGAAAGAGATCCAATATCAATGTCATTTTTTTAGTACACTTTACACACCACTATCACATCATTTTGCTTACCCTGAAATATTTTAGCTCACAAAATTATGGATTTTTTCCAGGTGTATCATGATAAAAACTATACTTACAATTTATATAAGTTTCAGTTAAGTTTGTAATATAAAGGAAAAGTTCTAAGGAAAGAACTACTTGTAAATCCACAAAATGTGATATATCATTGAAGTCTTTTAACCCCAGATCATACCCTCCCAGTGGAAATCCTAGAGGATGAACTGATGGTAGATGATAAGACTATAAGACCCTTCTCCCAAATTCTTCTCTCATGGGTTGAAGTATGAGTCACCCTCATTCCATTTGCAGAGAGGTAGGTGTGTGTAGGGACTACTATAGCACACTTAAAGATTTGGGCAATAATTAAGCGTTTAGTCTTTACTGTAACTGGAAGAGTTGTTCAGATTAAAAAGTCTATTTTAAATCGGCCTTTGCATGTTTTAGCATTTGCCAAATTTATGTAAAAGTCAAGCAATTTTATGAAATTAAATGAAAATTAGTGAAGTATATTTTGCTCTCTCATAGTTTTTGGAAAAAAAGGATTTTTTTTTTACAAAATGTATGTCTTATTAATTTTGAAAAATAAAAAGCAGAACCAGTTTTCCTAAAAGCCACACATTCTAGTGGAACATGCACAAGGCTATAATGAAGGAGCTTCTGGGCTCCCATTGGCCTCCGTATTATATTACTATTATTTAAATAGCATCATAAATGTTCATGGCCTGGAACTTTACAACCTATGAAAAGCTATGATTCTGTAATACCCTGAGGATAGGTCATCCAAATTCTTGACTAGCACTGTGGATCTGTCAAATTAATATCTGCCTTCAGAAAATCCACTCCAGGTTTTACACTGACCCTAGTGCTTCCTAGGACAGAACTTTTGGAATTGTATTTGTACCATCTGCTCCTCAAGAATACATAGCATATAGCAGTTTTTCCACTCCCGGTCACCCTCATCCTTATCATCTCATCAAAATTAAACATATGGTGCTGACAACCAAGACAGATGCATATGAGAGTTTATCGCTAAGTTCTACATAAACAAACAGGCACAATAAGTGCATGCCAGCACAGCACTTTCAGAGGGGTCATTTTGCTTTCACTTAAAAGCAAATTGTGCTCCCAATAAGAATCCTAAAAGTACAGATTTGGTATGGGGCTGCACTATGGATTCCAGAAAGAGGAAATCTTCTCTTTCAGGGCATGGAGCCATGTCAGAGCCACTCTACAGCCACCATTGCAGCCCTAGAGCTGAAGTAGCACTCACATAGCCTGTGCTCCTCCTTCTCCAAGGGGGAATTATTGTAGAATTCCCCACATCTCTGTCTGGACCAGCCCAGATCCAAACCCCCTTTACAAAGTAAAAAAGGAGCACTCATGGAGCACAACTCCATCGGGCTACAGACATCCTGCTCCCCACACGTGAGAATGCACAACTTCTATTGCATTTAGGGGTACTCATGCCTATGAAGTAATGGAGGTATAACAAGGAGTAATGAGATAAAATCAGGAATGGGAAATATTAGGCAATGATTGTAAAAACAAAAAAAAACAGCCTAACTAAATAAAACAAGCCCAACTTCCTAACAGTGAAGACCCGTGGAATAGGAAAATGATAGAATAGACAGTTGGAATAGAAAAATAAAAGAATATCCATCACTAGATATGTTTAAAACTATCCTGGACAGAATACTGGAAATATGCACTAATGCAGAGGAAACAGTCAGGGAATGGCAGGGATATATTGTGTTCTCTAAGAGGGCTTTTCTACGTACAATTATGTCAATGAGAGTTTTGTCAGGAATTTAGTATGGGCATTCATTCCCAAGTACTGAATCAAATATAGCAGTATTAAAATATTTTATATTCTTACACAGATACACAATGGAATTTTAATTAATTTTAATATGTATGAAAAGTATCTACAGCTTTTAAGACCATGCTATTAGCCACATTTTGCATATGTAAGAACACTGTCCACTATATTTGATTAAACATATGCCCAACATGTTGAATGACAGGGATTGCTAATGACAACAGTGAGAACACGTGGATTCTCATGCTAGTGGACACTGTAATACACTTTTAATCATAAGCACTTGTGGGTGAAATTCACACTTTTCAAAAGGCCGGTGCAAGGCCCATGCATCACTTAAATTCTATTCTAGCCCTTAGTCGTGCGCAAGGCTTGCACTGGCTGTCTGCACAGGCAGGGCCAGATTAATCTTTTGTGGGCCTTAGAACCTCTACGGTGGTGCCACCTCCACTCAGCCTCTTGCCCCGAAGGCCCCATCTACTGCTCGTACAAAGAAGCAGCACCTTTTGAGTGTAGGCCCAGCACCACGGCACTATTGTTGCCATTACTGTGCACAGTACTGTGCACAGGAGGTGAATTTCACCCATTATGAGTAGTAACTATAACACTATTTTAACTTTTAAAAGACCAGGTAATATTTTAACCTTTGGCACAGAACAGTCTGGAGTGGCATTCTAGATGCAGGGTCTTTTTTCCTGCACTGATTATATTAGAAAACAAAGCATCTAGGCATTGCAATCCTCAGTTTTAAGGCATCTAGAAAATCACAAGAACCACACTACAAGCCATAAAACTGACTTAGATGCCAAGGCTCCCTGTACAATAAAAGGGAAGAGAAAGGAGCTTAGAATATGATCCACAAAAGTCAGCATGCTAAGTGGGGAGCATCCAAAGGTAGTTGATGGGAGGTATCAACAAGTGGGGACATCCTAAGACCTACCACTCTCTTGGAGGTAGGCACCTAGTTCTGGGCTGCAGGGAAGCACCTATATCTTCTTGTGAACCACAGCTGGAAATCCCTGCCCTGGAGTCCTGTGGCTCACGTACCTACACAGTTTCTTGAAATAATGAGTTGGGTGCCTGCTGCACTTCACAGAAAATGGCTAGAGGAAGAGGTACTTCTTGTGTCCTTTATCACAATAATAGACTTTTCTAGTGTTGGGTACGTGATATGGCCCTGTCTATGGCAATGGCAAGATCTTCCATGCTCAAGGAGCTGGAAGACCAACTGATGTTCCATAGTCTGTGTTCCACTGCAGTCAAATGTGTCTGGGTCCCTGGAGTTGCCCCACTTCCGAATATTGACTTTTGACCTGCCAACTGTTAAACATTTCCAGGTCAACCAACCCTTCTCTGAGCCTGCAGAAAAGCATTTGGCAATGTCAATGTGAATTTGACATACTTGGCAAGTATTTCTAGCCACATTTCCAGTCGTGTCTCTGTTGGTGATTATTTCAGTGATTCCATTGCAGCTAGAAAGCTAGGAAAGGGTGGTGATGTCCACCTTATAACTTTTAGCTTAGTGATTAGAGCATTCACCTGGAATATGGGAAACTCAGGTTTAATTCTACTCGCTTTTGTCTGTTTGGGAGAAGGGAGAGGAAGCTAAGAACTGAACAATGGGATATTCTGATATAGGGCTCTCTTAACCTCTCCCATTGAAGCTATTCCTATATCATTGGACCAGAGACGCTGGACCAGAAAGAGAAAGAAAGAATGGCTTTGTAGGCTGGTGATTAGGACACCCACTTGGGAAATGGAAAACCCAGGGTCCAGTTTCCCTGCTCCAGTGACTCTTTATTTAAACCTGGATCTCCCACATCCCTGGTGAATGCTCTAAAGAGAGCACCTTATAAAAGTTATAAGGTGGGCAAAACCTCTTCCTCTGCCTGCATTTTGAATGGGACTAAATCTGGAAGGAGACCTCTGAGGACGCATACTGGGCCAGGCCCAGTAGTGACATAGATAGAGAGATGCCTATCTTCCACCAATTTTTGGACTTCGCTGGGGCTTAGGTGGGAGATAGGCCCCCAGAAGCCAAAAGTGAGTTTGTCCCACTCCATGATGGAAGCAGTAGGGCATTCCTCAAACCTTGCAGATTCTGTGCTGTATTTGATAAAAAGGATACATTCAGCTAAGAGACCAATGCATTTATTCTTCTTTCCACTTTCCATAGACCCCAGTTATCTCTTGTGCAAGACAAACCTAATATATGATATGGAGTAACAATGCTCTTCTACCTATGCAGAAATATACCCCATCTTCTCAAATAGAGATAGTTTAATCCAAATGTTCATTTCTGCTAACAGAGGGCCTGATTCTGTCATCCTCACTCATGTGGACTAACGTTACTCTCTAAACTGCCACTTAAATCCATTGGAACTGGTTGTGAAGTAAGGCATTCACCAGTATGAGTAAGAGTGGCACAATCTGGTTCAGAATTCACTCCTCAGTCATTAGATGTTTCCAAAAAGCAAATGACATCATAGGATCCTAGAAATGTAGGACTGGAGGAGACCTTGAGAGGTCATCTAGTACAGTCACCTGCACTGAGGCAGGACCAAGTAAACCTTGACCATTATGCAAAAGTGTTTGTCTACTCTTTTCTTAAAACTTCCAAGGATAGCTATTTTACAACCACCCTTGGTAACTTATTTCAGAGCTTAGCTATCCTTAGAATTAGAAAGTTCTTTCCAACATATAACCTCGATTTCCCTTGCAGCATAATAAATCTATTACTTTTTGTCCTAACTTCATTGGTCATGGAAAACAATTGTCCACCATCCTCTTAAAAACAGAACTTACCATATTTGAAAACTGTTCTCAGGTCCTCCTTCATTTATTTAAATTTTCCTCATAGGTCAGGTTTTCTAAACTCTGTCATTTTTGTTAGTCTCCTCTGGACTGTCTCTAATTTGTCTACTGCTATCTTAAAGTGTGGTGCCCAGAACTGAACATATTAGTCAAGCTGAGGCCTCACCAGTGCTCAGTAGACCAAATCAATTAACTCCCATATCTTGCCTATGACACTTCTATTAATATTCCCCAGAATGATATTAGCCTTTGTTGCAACTACATCATACTGTTGGCTCATTCAATTTGTGATCCACTATAACCCCCGGATCTATTTCTGTAGTACTATTGCCCACCCAGTTATTCTCCATTTTGTATTTCTTCATTTTGTATTTGTTTTCCTTCGTAAGTGTGGTATTTTGCATTTAAGTTTATTGAATTTCATCTTGTTGATTTCAGACCAATTCTACAATTTATCAAGGTTATTATGAACTCTAACCCTGTCCTCCCAATTGACATGGAGGATTAGTATGTGCAATGGTATCACTAGAGCACGTTGAGCGGAGATATAAATATAAGGTAATAAAAATACCCTCATCTTTCATCACATTGCTGAAATTCTTGCATAGGTAACCCTTTGCCTGGTGGACTCAGCAGCAACAAGGGCCTGGTTCAATATCTAGAGGCTCCATGTAACAATAGAAATCAGAACTGTTTTGAGTCAACATCCAGTAAACTGGGAAAATTAAACTCCATCCCTAGGCGCTTCTAAGAGGTAATGCTTCCCCTTGCACAAGCTCTGAGTCTGTGTATAACAAAAGAGAAGTTTTATTAAAAGGGAAAGGTAAGCAAGCATTAATTTGGGAAACACCACAAACACATTAATCAGCATGTGGCCAGAAGCAAATCTGACCCTACAGTGCATTGGGCAGTGTCATTTTGCCTCAGTTTCCCTGATGAACTGATATTCCTTTAACACATCAGTTCACTCTCACTCCACTGCACCCCACTTACAGTTGGCTGTTCTTGATTAGTGAAGACCCAGAGTTCCGAGGTGCATTCGCGGGAACAAACCTCCAACCCTGGGGAGTGGGCCAATACTGAGCTATACATCTGCAACTAGCTCACAGCTGTCACTGTTTTTCTGCTGCCACTGGCTACTGCCTCTCAAGAGCTCCCACAGCATCAGCTTCTGAGATTTCACCACTTAACATGACTCTTTCTGATTACAGTTTTCAGTGACTGCACAACCAGTCCAATCTCTGTCTAAGTTTGTTTTTCTCTGTTAAAGTCTTAGCCCCCCCCCATCCCCTGAACTGCTCAGCAGCAATATTGGATCTAGGAATTACCAACTGTAAATAAGGACTCTCAGTTGAATCTAATCAGCTCTGTCATTAAATGCTGGAGAGGAAGTGGTCAAATAGTATCTAGAACTCTTACATAGCAACCAAATCATCATGAACAAACATCTATGCTCTAATCTACCCCCTAATCCCGTAAAATTCAGGTTAGGGTGATCCCTCAATCAGGGCATGCTAAGTACAGTTCTGTTGCCCTTTACTCTGTTATCCTTTACATAAGAATAACAACATTTCTTACCCCTGCATTAAAATATTAGAGTGATTTGTAAATCCAAAAACACCCAAAATTGATCATTTTGGTAAAGCAGCTCCATCTGCCATGTCCGTAGGCTTGTCTATGCAAACACAGTCTGCTCCTGAAGTCTTTTCTTCCAGATCACCACTATATGTCAGGGGAGAACTCATTCAGACCCTGCTTACACAGGCATTAGAAATATTTAAGATTTTCCAACAATCAGATCATTAAACCGATTGAACAATTAAACACTAGATTTTGAGCTGGTAAAAAATCATGTATCGTGTCCATGGGAAATTCTAATATTTGTTTTCATCCCAAATCAGGGCAAAGCATTGAACTATAGAAATGTAGATTTCAGGTAACTTTCTACTTGGAAATGTTGAAACATTGTACTTAGACATTTTTACACAAAACAAATGTTGTGAGCTTCCAGAATCAAAAAAAATCATTTCAGTTTGCCAAAGGAAATTGAAATGTTTCATTTTGACTGGTTTGGTATTAAACTATGTCCACCTGAGCACTCACAGTGCTTCATGTGAATTGTTGTTCAGGTGCTTTATGTCCTGATTCTGCTCTGTAGACCAAGCTCCCAGGCTCTACTATGTTTCTCCAACATGTATCACTGTCAGGAACTTTATTGGAACACCCATGAACCACCACTGTAGTGCAGCCAGAGTAGAGAGTGCATCATATCTTGGGAGATGTAGTACAGCCCTGAAGCCCAGCCCATAGAAGAGAATGGGGACAATAGGCACCTGAATTAAAGCTACTATAAACTAAAGTGGCAACTCGCACTGGATGCAGTTCAGTGACAATCTTTCATTTTAACTCAATTTGTGATTCAGTTCAACAATCCAAAATGTTTTAGCTGGGGTTGATGAAAGCCAAAAGAAATATTTTGCTTTGATTTTCCCATTAGAAAATCAAAAATTTTCAACAAAATCAAAAATTTCTATTGTAATTTTCATTGAAAAAACAATATTGGCAGAAAATTCCCAACCAGCTCACCAGATTTATTTAGGATATTTATTCTTCTTTGAATGAAACATTCAATAGATTGTTCCCATTGTCACTAATGAAGAGAAACTTTTAAAAACAAATCTGCATTCTGATTTGCATACTGTGCTCAACACAAGGGTATCTGACTAACTCTTTTGTAGAATCCACTGTGCCTCCACTGTGCCTTCACTGTGGCATTTGAAGTAATAAACAATTCTGTTTCTTAACAAAATATTAATAAAGATTCTCCTCTCTGGATCATTATGGTATTATAAAGTGCTTTAATTTCAAGCTTCAGTAATATGAAGAACAACTCACCAGTAGTTTGTATTGTTGAAATAGCTCACCAGCACAATTTCTAAAAAAATAAAATAAAATAAAATAAGATAAAATAAAATAAAACTGAAAGAAACAAGAAGGGGAGCATTTACATAATACAATATATCTTATTCCCCCCCATTCTGTTGACTAAACTCAAGCATAACGTTTCACATATGTTTATATGTGAACATTTTACAATATATATGTAATTGTTAAATAAACAGGACACTCACAGCACTGTAACAAAATCTTAAATGGTTGAAAAGAAATTCACAAAAGTAGATCATGGGATAAAAGTGTTCAACTGTCTGACAATTCAGTTATTGTTCTTATTAACCTTTTCAGATTTCTCCAAGTGTTCTCAGAGTACTCAGAGAATGACACCAGAACTCGACATTATCAATAACTTCAAGTATTTGTCTTTGCAGGAAAACTTTGAACAGTATCTGCACCAAGGGCTATACCTCCAAACTTAGATATGTAAAGTTAGGAACCTAAATAAACGTGTAAAAAGAAAAGGAGTACTTGTGGCACCTTAGAGACTAACAAATTTATTAGAGCATAAGCTTTCGTGAGCTACAGCTCACTTCATCGGATGCATTTGGTGGAAAAAGCAGAGGAGAGATTTAACTAATGCATCCGATGAAGTGAGCTGTAGCTCACGAAAGCTTATGCTCTAATAAATTTGTTAGTCTCTAAGGTGCCACAAGTACTCCTTTTCTTTTTGCGAATACAGACTAACATGGCTGCTACTCTGAAACCTAAATAAACGTGTGTTGATTTTGGAGAATCTTGGCACCCAGAGCTTCCACTGTATTTAGAATATCTCTCTTTCACTTGAAGTGTCTCTTCCACAATATCCTTTTATTACTGATAAAGGAATTTTAGTAGAAGAGGAGTTCCAACTGGATAAAACATCATTCTTGTTGCTTAGCTATGCAACTAATCAAACATATTCCTACTTATATATAAAATGTATGTGGCACCATGCAAAATATTACATTATTAGATATGCATTATATTACTATCTGCATATGTCTGGTTAGTCTTTTAAGGGTCTGTAGTTACTCTATGTGCTCCAGCACAGCAATTGCTTTTTTAGAGCATAGAATCTCCAAAGATGCATGACTGACACCAGTATTAAGCCCATTGCTCTTAGAAAGAAGCAGGCAGACTTATTGCAAATGCCTAGCAGGTATCTGTATGCCAGTTTTACAGGTTGTGGAACATGAGGTTTACACATTACTCTGTTAATTTATTTTCTCCATTTCCAGAATGCTGCTCAGGGCCAAGTAGTCTAACTTGGGTTTGTTTTTGTTTTTTTTAATTTCTATTTACTTCCATGTGTACCCTACCTAACATAGGAAATGACAGAGAGAGGAGTTTTCAAGGCAGATCATGCCAATGCAATCTATCAGTTAACTGCCCCAAAAATTCATTAATGCAGAGTTAATGTTGCCTTCATGCCCTCCAGAATGCCAAGTTCATCTACATTCAGACCTCTGAAAACCAGAGAATGAAGAGTAAAAGTAACAAACTTAATCTTCTGAAAACCTCAAAATACAGAGTTAAGGTGCATGCTAAAACTTTAATGACAGGTTTCAGAGTAGCAGCCGTGCTAGTCTGTATTCGCAAAAAGAAAAGGAGTACTTGTGGCACCTTAGAGACTAACAAATTTATTAGAGCATAAGCTTTCGTGAGCTACAGCTCACTTCATCGGGTGCAAATGCATCCGATGAAGTGAGCTGTAGCTCACGAAAGCTTATGCTCTAATAAATTTGTTAGTCTCTAAGGTGCCACAAGTACTCCTTTTCTTTTTGTAAAACTTTAATGTAACCTTTACTCTGCCCCCCACCAGCCCTCGGAGTAGTGTGTACGTCATAATCAGTAGACCTGAAGAAGCAGTAGACATGGAGAAGGTGCCTTCGTTTGTATTGTGTTCCAGATTTGAATTGTATCATTTGCCAGCATGCACTACAGCTGCATTCCCTGTTTTAGCTGTGTATCTGTAGGTGTAGGTGTATTGAATGATGGAGGGATTAGTTGGAGCAGATTGGAAGAATCATCACTGTGATCTGATAAGAAATGCAGATGTGTCTTAAGGGATCATATATTCCTCATTACAGCACTGAGTTCTGGAGCTGTTACTAGCAATGCACAGGCATTTTCTTGCCTTGGGGGCTTTCAGCAGTCTAGAAGCATATATGATCAGGGTCTCTGTAGTTTAGTGAGGGGTAATCAATTGTCTCATAAGTAATCCTCTGGCCACATTTTGCAAGTTTGGTGTGGTTTGTGTGGAGTAAGCTCACTGATTGAATGTATGTCAACTGTAGGTAACGCCTGTTTGCTACCCAAGTTTTGCTTTTGTCTTATGTACTTCATGCAGGCAAATGCTGCAGTTCAAATATGAGAAGGTGTTAGACTTTGTCTTTCTGTGCTCATGTGCTCTTTTCTGAGAGTGCCCTGTAGCATCTGTAAGGTACACACCACCCCTGAGGCAGAATCTTAACTCTGCCCTCTTTGGGTGATGCCCTGACATACCAGTAACACACACACACACACACAGAGAAGCATCTGTAAGGATAGCATGCTAGTGTGTGTGTTATTGGTAGGTCAGGACATCACCCAAAGAGGGCAGAGTTAAGGTTCTGCTGCAGGAGTGGTGTGTACCTTACCACTTTATTTTCTGGTTTTCACATATTTGAATGTAGCTGAACCCAGTGTTCTGGAAGGGTATCAGGCAGAATCCGACAACTTTACCTCTGCTTCTCTTCTGTAAACAAGAAGCACGTTTTGGGCTGTTAATTCTCCTGTGTTTTTGTTTTTAAATAAATTCTAAGCAGCCCCCCACAGCCCAGTCTGCCCTGACACTGCTTCTTACTCCTTGGTAATGATTAAACCTGCCATAGAAGGCACTGAATGCATGTTAGCCCCTTCAGTGCCCCTCTATCATATCCTCATCTACCATATCTCTGCCTATTCAGCACAGCCTGATCTTCCCTCCCCATCTTTCCTACCCTTGAGCTCCCAGAGAACAAAGCTCCTTTTGATGACAAGACCTTATTCATCATTGGAAATCCCACAAAGCTCCAGAAATGGGTTTTCAAAAATACATTGTTTTGATGATTCCTGACATGCACTAATAAGGGCTGTTGTCTAGGATTGTACTGGCCCCTCGTACCTGTGCCAGAGCACAATCCTAATGTAAGCGGGGGGAATGGTCCCGCTTTTGTTGGGAACTTTCTTGGCTTCTGCACTATCCCGGTGAAATGGGCTAGTGAAAGAATCTGAATCCTCGCTCCCACTTCCTTTACCCAGAGGCCTGCCTGCCCACTCTCCTGTCCGGCAGAGTCCTTGTAACCCCAACAAGGCTGGGCCCAGGATTCCTGGGGGGCTCAACCCCCAACCTTGCTGTAGTCACCTAGGACAGGGGTTAGGGTGTCCCCACTCCGGGGTACTCTCTCTGCACTGGACACTTCCCTGACCCCACTGATCACTACATACAATTTAAAGTAAATACAATTTATTTAATCAACAATTAGTTTAAAAAGGAATAAGGAAAAATGGGAAAGGTTAAAGGGAAACACATCACCCCATTCTGTGGCAGGGAACTTCACAAACAGTGTCTCTGGAATGTCAGGGCAGTTCATAGTCTGTTCCTTGTAAGTCCCAGGCCTCCTTCTCAGGCTCTGTCTGTGCTGCAGGGATACTGTGAGTTGGACACTTGCTCTGGTGGTGGCCACATACTCTCAGGCTCTAAGTGGTAGGACCCTTCTTCCCAGTGTTGCAGCCACCCTGTCGGGGTTACGATCCAAGCCTGGCCTGCAGAACCTCTTGGCTGAGACATCTCCCTGTGCTGGACCCGCTGCCCAGGGCCCCCCTCGCTCTCCCGAGCTGCTCACCGCACCTAGCTCCAGACTGCTCCAGCCCCAGCTCCACCACTCTGTCTCAGCACGGCTGCTGCTGCTCTGCCTCCAGCTCCCTGGGTTGCTTCTTTGGCCCCTCTGGCTTTGGTTGCTACAGCTCTGCTCCCAGGACAGGTCTGCTCTGCAGGCTGCTTCTGTGACTCGGCTCCAAGCACTGACCTGCTTCGTGGGCTGCTTTTCTGGCCCCTCTGGCTCTGGTTGCTGCAGCTCTCCTCCCAGGGCAAGTCTGCTCTCTCTCGGCTGTGCCTCTGGCTTTGGGGCTGCAGCTCTGCTCCCAGGACAGGGTCTGCTCTCTCGGGGCTGCTTTTCTGGCCCCTCTGGCTAGCACAGCTCTGCTCCCCTGCTCAGCTTGGGCCCCTGCTTTCTCCTTAGCTTGGCCCTACTCTGTCTGACCCAGGCAATTCCAGCTCACATGGAGGATGGGACCCCCCTGGCCTCCTGACTCCCTGATTAGCCTGCCCGCTCTGTCATTCAGGCTGACCTGGAGCATTGGCCTCTCTCCATTGTTCCTGGGGTCTGTCAGTCTCAAGGTCCTGATTTCCCATTGACTGTTCCCCTTCTAGTCCTGGGAGCTAGTAACCAAAACATCTCCACTGAATGTTAGTAAGGGGGCAACAGTCCCCTTACACTGAGGTTTGAAGGTTGGCAAAGGGACAGAGTCCCCACCCTGTATGCTCCCAACCTCCACACTTTGCCCTGATCAAACACTCCTCCATATTCCCCCTAACTGCTACAGTACCCCCTATTCATGCATCTGCACCAAAAGAGTTATAAGAATGTGAACCCTCATCTTGTGGTCCATGCACATTTCACATTCTTTGACTCATCAGTTAAGCTGAAGCTGACCTAGAGTTCTAAACTTAACTCTCAATAGCTTTTGAAATATTGCATCCCCACAGGGACATTGGGTGCCATGCAGTAGTGTGAGTTAAATCCTGAGTGTGTGAGATCAGTTTGGGAAAGATTAACGTAATAGTTTTAGTATCAGGTTCAGGCAAGAAATATTATAAAAACCAGGTGATTTTGTAAATACATGATTTTATTTTAGGGAAGCTGTATCGTGGGAACCCTTTTCTCAAATCACCCCAAATTTAGACCATGAGCCCTACACCTCCATAAGGCACAACAAATTTAAAGACAATCCCAAATCAGCCTGTGGAGTTTAGAGGATTTAGAGTAAGTGTTTTTTTAACAAAAGTATAGCTCTGCTACAATAAACACTGTGAATGGATCAACATCAAGAAAATAAACAAACTATCCAAAAGATCTTTCTGAAGTATCTATTCAGAGTTTAGTGTGGGAGGGGAGGAGGGAGTATAAGAATAACTTTCAAAGCATGTAGTGAATAAAAAAACAGGAAAAAAACAGGAAATTTAAAAGAAATGTGCAGATAATTTTCTGAAATCTTGGAGGCTTACCTTGCTGAACACTGTAGCTGTAGAGGTTTACACAACATTTTTGACCAGTGGGCTAGATCTTCCTCTTTAAACCGGTGTGAATTTGGGGTAATTTCATTGACTTTGATGCAGTTACATAAATATAAAACCGGTATAAGGAGAACCAATAGTTTCATTTTAAACTAGTTCCATCATTGAAAAAGGCATTGAGTATTTGTCAGATAACTGCTTCTTCAGGATGCACTTTAGGCTAGATCCTCAACTGCTCTAAAGCTCAATTAAACCCAGCAGGGGTTTATGTGCAAATGTACCTTTGGGCTGATATGGCCCCTGATTTAATTCAGAGCAGCCTTAGGGCTTCTCAACTTTGTGGAGATTTTAACAGTGAACAAGGTGCTTTTATGTCAACTGTTGATTGCCTAGAGTACCTGGATCAAGGGGACCTGCCCACTATCTCCCCTGCATTGGCACGACCCCTGCTCTGCAGGGAAGGCTGGATGAGCATGACATAGGGTTCAGTGACCTCCAGATTCTTCCATGCCATCCTTTTAAGACAGCTTCATGATCACTTCCGGCTACTAGGGTGGCTCATAGGAGCCATAGTATGGACCAGGATCTTCACCCTTATGTTTTCATTTTCATTACCTTGATCAGATTGTACAACATTTGTCATGCTGTCAGCTACATTTTGCAATTATTGCAAACATAGCTTATTTATAGGATTTATGGCTTCCCCCTCATGAGAAATATTCTGCTACAAGTAATTCTTATATGTAAATACATAGATATTTTAGAATAAGACCAAATTTCCCATGCTCCCATTTATTTCAATGAATCAGACCTCATTTGCCTACTTTTACATTTTTTAAAAAATAGAACAGTCTTTAACTTAAACATTTCCTTTTTTGTAAAAAGAAAAGGAGTACTTGTGGCACCTTAGAGACTAACAAATTTATTAGAGCATAAGCTTTCGTGATGAAGTGAGCTGTAGCTCACGAAAGCTTATGCTCTAATAAATTTGTTAGTCTCTAAGGTGCCACAAGTACTCCTTTTCTTTTTGTGAATACAGACTAACACGGCTGCTACTCTGAAACCTTCCTTTTTTGTGTGACTGTTTGAACTGTTATACCAAACACACTAGTGGGATTTGAGGCGCTACCGAACAGGGAAGAAATTGTGAGAGGAGAGGAAAAGATAACCCTACTAAATATTACAGTGATACAAAAGTATATGTGTTGGCACCAATTCGATAACTATTCATCTAATGCCTTGTCTTTTTGTTTGGCTAGATGTCCTCAAGGGGAGGGAAAGCTGTATTCTAGTCATATGTAGTTGCTGCAGAGCTGACCCCAAAGAAGTAAAATTGTATTTACTTCTCGTGTTTATATATCTCCATTAATTGGTGGAAATATTTGTTTTATACAAACTTTATTTTTTTTCTTTTTTGCTGCATGTTTTCCACTCAACTGAAAATGCATTTGTAGCCTAAAGTGAACACAGTGCATTTAAAAATAAATCTTGCCACACAGTAAACATTTGAACCATTCAGAGATTTTTCACTAGATTACAATCAACTAAAGGAAACAATGAACATTTTCTAAATTATGGATATTGTAAACAAAAACACAAATGTAATTGAAAGACTGTATTTAAACATACAATTTGATATTATAACTATTTCTCACACTTGAGCACTCTGACAGGAAAATGAATAAAAACACCAACTAGCTGAAAGTTGAAGGTCTGAAAATTTTAAACAGAATATGAAATCCATTGGCTGAAATGCTGGCATCCCTGAAATCAATGTCAAAGTTCCCATTGACTTCAATGAAGGTAGAATTTCACTTAAAAAATAATATCAGTGAGGAAATTAACCATTGAAAGACATTACTAAGCTCTGTGAAAAATCCTCCATGTCTTGGAGTCTTTAAATCAAGATAGGATGTGTTCCTAAAATATATGCTACCACAAGCTTTTGGGATAGAATCACAAGGTGGAATTCTATAGTATGTATTAGATAGGAGGTCACATTAGATAAAATGGATTTTTCTGGCATTAATGTCTATGAGTCTATGAAATCCAGTATAATTGCTAAGATATAAACAAAATACTAGTGCTGGTCAAAATATTTGAGAAAACATCCCTGCTCCCCATCAAAATATGCTGTTTTGTTGAACACAAATGCTTTGTGGAGAGGTGTCAATTTTGATGAGTTTTCAACAGGAAGGTTTCTGAGATCCAGGGTGAAGTCTGTGGTCAATTATGGATAGAGAGACTCAAATGGAACACTGGACTTTTGATTTGAAAAATAAGAAAGTAAATCATCAAAGTATTTGAAAGGTTTAGTTTTCAATCAACATTCACAAAAAAATTGAATCCACAAAAGTTACAAAATGGAATTGTCATTCTCTGGCCAGCTCTACAATATATTCTCAAAAACCACAGAATGGGATACAGGGTGAAGGGCAGAACAAAGGAAATATCTAGTTGATTTAAGAAATGTTTAATATATCTTCCTGCTTGTTCTTTCAGTGGAGTCTGATAATAGCTCACTGTCTCCTAAAGCTTCTAGACAGTGTTTTTCATATATCCTTTTTGATGCTCTTCAGTTTAAAAGACACAGCCTTGGCAAGCCAAGAAGAAAGGAAACTGTTAGTACCTGTTAGTAAATAGTAATACCTTTAGTTCTTTCTTTCTGAATATTTGATTCATTTATATTTATTCATTATGCTGTATTTAATAATTCTAAGGCACATTCATGTTTATAAAATTCTAGAAATTCTTGGAAACCATCTCCTTAACATATATATAAAATGCTAACATAAGCGTACATAGACTACGGAAACTAATAAGAGATTATTGTTATAGCAGATGTTTTTTGTTGGGAAAATCAACATGGAAGAATGATTGTGGGGTAAGAAAGCCATACTGAGAGGTATTAACTTGAAGAATTGTTAGCCCTCTCAGCTGTAAATAATCATGCCTTCTCACGAGTCAGGTAAACTGCTGTACTAATCTCTGATTAATAATATTAGATTAAATAATTTCAATTGAGCCTGTTATTTTGAAAGTCTCGAGTTGTTAACTCAGACAACCAATAAAACCATAAATGCCTCAGGTTTTAAAATTTTAGCTTTAATTTCAGTGCTAACTGCTGATCATACATTTGAAAAGAAATTGTCAATTCAAAGACCTATCTTACATCTTCAATTGTGCAAGTATCTAGAGTCAACACTAATATTGAGTTATGTATTTGCATTTAGTAGTTCATTGATACCTGTGTTTCTATTTCTAATGAAAATGGGTTACCTGACTGATAATGGAAATAATTCCCAAAGAGAACAATGATTGATAGCCAGTTCTAAAATGCTTCAAAGTTCCACAAGAAGCACCTGGCATTAGTAATAGCTGGACAATATATTACAATAAAAATATCTAAAAATAAGCCATTCAAACATTATCTTAATAGTATTTTAATGTAAGATCACTTCAAGAGAAGCTTTGACTTTTAAGATACATGAAGGGACTTGGGCTTTTAAGTCATGTAGGTGCTTTAGAAAATTTTGGCCAATATAAATTGCCTAACGTTAAACAGAGTCACTATCAACGCCAGTAATAGAAGCCCTGATTGCGGAAAACATCCCTATTCAGGAAAGAATTTAAGCATGCACTCAAGTCCCATTGAAGTCAGTGGATGAAATCCTGGGAAGACCATGATTTCACCCAATGCATTTAAAGTTAAGCATGCGTTTAAGAGAGTCCAGCCAGAATAAGACCCACTGCATCCCACACACATCTCTCTCTACTAGACAGCATTGTTTCCATGAAACTCCAAACTCACTTTTGAATTTTACCTGCTATTTTATTTTCCTAAAACTTCTGTCCCATTTGCTTTTCACAGACATAGTGCATTGAACGGGAAGAAAGGAACAATACATGAGAAAACACAGCCCATTTCAAAGGGACAGGAAGATTCTAACGTCCTTAAAATGTGATTTGCATCAAGCTCTTTAAGGTTTCCTCAGGTAACAAATCTATCCATTGAAAGAATTTTCACTTCGATGTTTACAAATAAATCAAATACAAGATTTGAAAATCATAATAATGAGCTTTTTCCATCATTGTTAATAATATACGGACATATTGTCACATTGAAAACTATAATGCACTCTCATTTAAGTCTGTGGAAATTTTGTTTTCAGACTAATTGTTGGATATAGAATGATGGCATAAACGAGGGTAGAAACTTTTGGCACACAGCCTGTCAGTGAAATCTACTGGCCAGCTGGATGGTTTGTTTATCTGCAGCATCCGCAGGTTTGGCCAATCGCAGCTCCCACTGGTCGCAGTTTGCCGTTCCAGGCAAATGGGGGATGCGGGAAGCAGTGGCCAGCACATCTCTCAGCCCACAACGCTTCCTGCAGCCCCCATTCTCCTGGAACAGTGAACTGTGGCCAGTGGAAGCTGCGATTAGCCGAACCTGCGGACGCTGCAGGTAAACAAACCGGCCCGGCCCACCAGCGCATTTCCCTGACGGTCTGCGTGACAAAAGTTGCCGATCCCTGGAATAAACAAACATCAATGAATTAATTGTGTACACCACTCCAAAAATGTTTTAAGGTAGTAACATAAAAGAAGTCAGAATCTTTATGTAGACCTTCAATATTCATATGTTATGAAGATAAACAGCATAGCCCAGTGCCCAATAAGTCAATAAAAAACCAGACTGACTTCATAGTTGTTAGGGGGCTTATTCCTTCACCCACTTACTTCCCTGGTCCTTCTCGCATGAACAGAGAGCAACAATACCCGAAGTCCAAAGGTGCAAACAATTCAATGTTTATTGGGGTGAACTTCCAGCAAGCATGATTCCAGTTTCCTTCCTTAGTGTCCCCCTTCCCAGCTCTGACACCACAGAGCCTTACACCTGTGCCCCTATTCCCATTCCTGCCCTTAGCCAAACATGATTCCAATTTCCCCACCCCCCATTCCCTGTTTCCATTTCCCATCCACACCTACACACACCCACCCACTTCCTGATTGACTGCAGACTATGTAGTAAAACTTGAGTTCTGCTTAGCTATACCTTAACCAATCATTTTCCTGAAATTTAACTAACCAATCCTAATATATTGTAACATGATTATGTAACCAATTATATCCCATCACCTTAATTAGTTTACACCCAGAAAAATTAATTATACAGCCGACACAAACAATCACAGAACCAGACAGAGATTATACAGACAAACAATGGGGAAATGGGGACTACAGTGATAGAACAAACACAGAAGTGAGGATTTCACATCTCAGCTATTGATAAGTGAGTTCTTGCCAGACGGGATGCTATCAAATTAAGTTTCCTTTTACATCTTCTAAGCACTTCCCTTTCTCTGGAGGCAATAGGCACTATCAGGATAGGATTGTATTCCTAACGGCCCAATAGCACCTTATTTCAATGTGACTAGTTTGGAATGTGAGGATGTGACCGGTCGCTTCCCAGCTTACGGCTGCCTCTGCTGCTTAGCCAAAAGCCTTAGCCTAAGCACAGGGCCTCAGACTGTCACAGTAAGAGAAGGACCTTACACCGGCAGACAGTGATTTTGATTCTTTCTTTCTTACCTCTATAACTAGCCAAGTGATAAGAATACACCTACATTCTTACATATAGGCCTTTCTACATTCTTAGAGTATAGACAGGCCTGAATATCTATATCCTAACAATAGTGTGTTAGATTGGGGCCAAAAACACTAGAAATGTTTAAGGATGAAGATACTTTTTGGTCCCATTTTCACCTCTCTATGCATCTCTTACTTCTCCCATCCCTTTGTCTATATTTAGATTGTGATCTTCTTGAGAATGGAACTGTCTATAAGTGCAATACCTATTGCATTTGGGCCAATTTGTGTCATTCTAAAACAAATATGTAATAACAATGCAGTTTGTGTCTATCATTTGCTTAAATTCCTATCATTCCTATTTCAATCACCTGTTCTGATGATCTGTTCTACATTCTGTTTTGCTTTGGAGCATAAATTCTAAAGAAATCTTACACTAGTCTCAGATCCTGACGTCTAATTTTGCTGTTTTCTAATCTGAATACTGTAGTTCTTCACCAGTCACCTGATGGGACCAATCTTTATATTTATACCATCCCATGTGATCACATCTTTTACACTTCTCTCTTCTAGGCTGAACAAATTCATCTCTTGGAGCCTTTTCTCATTATCACTACAAAAGGTTTTCCTCCTTTCCCCCCTCCTTCCTGCTGGTAATAGCTCATCTTAAGTGATCACTCTCCTTACAGTGTGTATGATAAAACCCATTGTTTCATGTTCTCTGTGTGTGTATATAAATCTCTCCACTGTATTTTCCACTGAATGCATCCGATGAAGTGAGCTGTAGCTCACGAAAGCTTATGCTCAAATAAATTTGTTAGTCTCTAAGGTGCCACAAGTACTCCTGTTCTTTTTTCCTCATAAAATAAATGATATTTTATTTAAATCTCCTTAACTGGCACAAAATAGAAATAATTTAAATATGCATGGTAGTAATGCGATTGTAATAGAATCTTTAGACATAATTAGTACATGAATTCATATGTTGACTTAGAAAGAAGTGTTTTCCATATCAAATAGTGCTAGTTCATAGCTACATAAAACTAAATCATAAACATTTATAGAATAATCTGCTCTTAAGGTAAAACTGAAGTTTCTTATATAAGCCTCTGTGGACAAACTATACTGAAGATGGAAAAAATGTACTCCGAAACAACTAACCATGAATTGTCAACTTTGCTTTCACTCAAACTTATTTCAAGTTACATAGTAGCTGTGAAATTTAAGACTTTGTAACTTGTTGCATGGTTTTAATCTCCGTTAATTCATGTAAGCTTTGAGAGTTTTGAGCTATTCAATTACACAGAGAAAATCCTTAGTTAATAAAAGTTAAATACAATTTAAGCTTCCCAAGACCATTAAATCTCAGACTTGTAATGCTATCAAATGCACATGTCACTGAAAGAAATTCAGAATTTAATCTTTTGGCATTCTGAAATTATAATGAATGCAAATCTCTGTAGGAATAAAAGATAATGTAGACTCAGGTACAGTACATTATAAGTCAGAATGACTGAAGTTTATCTTCACAAAGTACTACTAAAATATTGCAAATTTTTAAATTAAGATTACATAACTTCTGGGCTCTTGTTTCTAATAATTATTGGTAGTGAACTTCTATAGTTGCACCAGTGTGGATCCATGTTTCATGCATGCTCTTGGTGGACAGTTAGTGAGCATTTGTTCTCCTGTTCCCTGTGTTTTCCTTCATCAGGTAGATTTTCTTTGGGTTGATTTTAAGAGGTGTGTTATAGTATAAAAATGAACATAGATTGACTCATGGTAACCATAATCACTGAAAGAGACATTTAATTAGCAGATACCTGTGCAGATTTAGTCACTTAAAGGGGATTTAGCATTAATAAAAAGCCTTTTGGGATTGATCTCAGTAATTGTGCAATATATTTCCCTCCCAACGCAACTGGTTAGTTTTTTTGCAATAAGAAGCTTGTTGAATATAATAGTCAAAACTTTAAGACTATGTTATTTTAAAACTGTATGCTTTAGAACATTGAATAATTCTGCTGTAAATGTTTGGCCCTGATCCTGGTAAGGCTAGTACATATGCTTAACTTTATCCACAGTATATAAATCACTGCACTGCTCCATGCTTCAGTTTCCCCATTGGAAAAACAAGGATATATGATTTTTACCTTCTTAGTAAAGAGCTTTAAAATCTATCAATACCTTATGCCATCTCTGATGGGGACACCCTTTAAATAGATTTTTGCAAATATTTTCATAAATAGTTGTATACGGCAAGTTACTAAATCCATATTTAAGCATGTAAATAAGTAGCATGATATTGAAAACTGCTCATCATCCAGCAACTCTTATTCAATTCAACCAAGTGCAATGTCAATAACCCCTGGGCCTGTCTTGCCCATGCACGTGTAGCTATGATTGTCAGACATAACACATTTATTATCAGCACAATGCACACATGCCGTATCCTCCACAGATTCAGAAGCAGGGAGGCTTTACTGACAACTTCTTGTAGGCTTGAGAAGGGCAACTATGAGGCTGATTTGTGTGACAGAAGAGTGCATCTAATAAGCCTATTCCTTCCTGCATACCCAAGGGAAGGGCTTTTAAACCCCTCCCATGACTCAGGGTGCCATTCTGTTCAAGGAAGGAAAGCTCTCTCCTTCCCTTCACTGGCATGAGAGTAGGATTGGGATTGGGGGCCTTGCTGCATAGATAATGCTAGTTATCTTTTTAAGGCAGGGAAAGGAATCCGGGTTTTATTTGGATTATTGGTAAAACATCAAATAACCCAGGCTCAATCAGGTTTATTAGTCAAAGAGAAAACAGCATAACACAGAATGGTCAATACATGACCAACCAATCTGGAGGACAACAGACAACAACAGTTTGCCCCAAGTAGTGGGCTTAATTCTGGTCATTTATAGAAACCTAAACAGGAAACACACAGTATTATTGAAGCTTTAGGCACAAGTTTACTCTCACTTTTACTCCTTATCTTGATTTGAATTTATTTCAAATTTAGTCCAGAAGTCAGGAAACATAGAACCATCCTGCACAAGCCATAGCTTGGTAAAGAGGGAAAGGTTATCCATATTTCCCTGTTTTTAGAATGTATCTGTTCTTGACACTGAACTTACTACACTTCACAGCTCACTTCTGTTAACCAGCTCAGTAATAAGTATTTTGGGGAAAGCATCATACTTATACAAAATATTACATGTATTAACAATGTGTATTGTATATAATATTGGCTAACAGAGATTCCACTAAAAGAAAAGGAGTACTTGTGGCACCTTAGAGACTAACAAATTTATTAGAGCATAAGCTTTCGTGAGCTACAGCATCCGATGAAGTGAGCTGTAGCTCACGAAAGCTTATGCTCTAATAAATTTGTTAGTCTCTAAGGTGCCACAAGTACTCCTTTTCTTTTTGCGAATACAGACTAACACGGCTGCTACTCTGAAACCAGAGATTCCACTGTACTACCACAGACTCTCTATTATCTCCATACATGTTTTGCACAACAGAGACTGTGGGTTTTGAAAGACACAGACAACTTTGTGACATTGCACTCCATATGTTTTATGGAAATATGCTAATGAGGGTAAATATAAAGTAACTGGAATATGCTTTATGCAAAAGGTTTCTTGTAAGGTATCATTACAAAGCTTATAATCTACTGAGTGTGGTCATCCTATTTTTATGAATATATCATTCTTGTATCTGAAGCTAAAAATATGAAGTATTACTCTGAAGTCCTATTGTAACTATGCAAAGCATGGGCCATTAATGGTGGCTTGGCATCTTGATAAGTTTTATACAGCGTAAAACAGATTTATTTGGGGTTTGGATCCCATTGTGAACTGGGTATCTGGATGCTGGAGACAGGCAATTTGCTGAGCAGTTTTTGGTTAAAGTCTGCAGGTTTGTGGGCATGGACAAGAGCTGGGTCTGTGTTGCAGCAGATTAGCATGACTGGCTCAACCAAGCAGGGTTCTGGACAGAGCCATCTCTAGCTATTCTTGGGCCCTAAACACACCCCCCATGGGGGGGGGAGCAGGCCTCTGCGGGGAGGGGAGCAGGGGGGCTGGTGCCAGGCCTCCGTGGGTGGGGGGAGGGGGCTGGCTTGGGGGGCAGTGGGGAACCACCCCCCAGCACTCACCGGCGGCGTGGCTGGGGCCAGGTAGCTACAGTTCCCACCACTGGTGACTGCAGGCCTGGCCCTGCTGCAGAGCTCAGGGGAGTCGGGGTGAGGTGGGGAAGAGGCAGGGCAGGGGTGAAGCAGGGTTGGGGGACCTGGGGAAGAGCCAGAGCAGGGGCTGGAGCAGCACACAGCTGTACAGGGCACCAGAAAATTTGCCCCAAATTTCCTCGTGTTCTACGCAGCTGCATACTTTGCATATGGGTAAGTATGGCCCTGGTTCTGGAGTCCCAAGCTGATAGGGAAAACGGGCTCAGAGGTAGTTTCAGCACATCAGGTAACAGTCCCAAGGTGGTCTCTGTGACTGAACCCATCACAAACTTAATTTCTGACAAATTCTGCACATCCAAAGAACAGAGCTAAGCCAGCTAGAATATGTCATTCTAAATATAATTTACTCTTTTTATTTACTGTTACTACTTTCTTATTACAGTTAACATGCCTCTTATTCAATCATAGTTACAGAAATAAAGCTGTTTACATACTTTACATATATCTGTTTTACTAAAGCCAGTCTCACAGAACCTAATAAAATTCCATTCTTTATATGGTAAAATTGCCAGCATGAGAGGATTCACACAGTAATTCTCTACTTTGCCTTTGACCTAGCCATAAAGCATTAAGGGCGGGGTAGTCAATTATTTTTTGTCAAGGTCCAAATTTCATGGTCAAGGTATAGTTAAGGTCCAGACTCCCACCCAGATCACCTCCACTAATCCCCCAACTGGCCTCCACAAACTCCCTGATCAATTGCCAGCTTCCTGCTTGTCCTGCCCTGCCCAGAGAGTAAGGTGATCTTATTTACCTAAACTGAAAACAGGACTCACGGGGCCTGAGCCACCTGGTATTTCTGCTTCGGGAGCCAGGAGGTGAAGCTGTTGGACTGTGATCCAATTGGTGGGTGCGATGCCCCTTCGGGGCTGGGATAGCAGAGGGGCAGGAAGGAGACTCTGGATAATGGGAAGGGCCAAGGAGCCACCAGATAGCAGCCCTGGGGAGATGGGAGCAGGCCAGGATGTGGCAAATGCAGGTTACTAGAAGTGTACTGGGGACGGGAAGAGGCTGGTGGACCAAGGGAGGGCTGGAGAGGGTTCTGGGGACTGACTCCGAAGGACCAGGGCTGGGAGGACATGAGATGAGGCCAGGACGGGGGTTCTGAGGACTGCTCGGGGGTGGGGAGCAGAAAGCCAGGGGTTGGGGAGAGTGGGGTCTGGGGACCACTCAGAGGTGGGGAGCACAAGGCCAGGGGGTGGGCTCTGGGGACCACTCGGAGTATAAGCACACCTCTGCATGGCTCCAGCCCCAGCTCAGCTTATCTTTAGCCCATCTGCAGAGGTGACATGTCTCTGTGGCTAGTAGGGAGGCCCAAATGAAAGGTTCTGGGGGGTTAACATCCTCCCCCCTCTCCGATTTCTCAGGACTCTCAGCAGCAAGGAGGCATCACTCCCCCTGCCAGTGGCACTGTCTTTGTGTCCCTGCATCCAGGAGGGAGGAAGCACCAGGCTTCAGGCAGAGCTCCTCTCCCACCTCCCTTTCAATGAGGCTGCTTGGCCTTCCCTGCTGCTGGAGTCCTAAGCATTGCCTCTCATCTGTAGATGGTATGTGATTTCCAAAATGGCCACTCCTAAGAGTCCTCTCTAGGCAAGTTTGGATGACCCATCTTCACTGCTCGGTTCCTATCAGCTCACTGTTTCTTTGGGTGGGGTGCAGGAGGACCACAGGGCCTTCAGCAGGGAGCTGCAAAGGCCGAATACATTGTCACATCAACACTCACCAACAATCAAAATGTGTGACCAATGACCATAAAGTGGAACATTGGTGTTTTCTTGCATGTCACACCAGAACTTACTGATTAAAATGTTTCTGACAGTAAAATCTGATTTAAAGGATGTTATCTCACTAGTTCAATTAAATAAAATAGGTTTTTAAAAGAAAACTGGAAAAATGTTATTACATCCTACCCCAGATGGTTCATCAGCAACATTTGATCCCCCAACTCAGACCTCTACCACTAGAACTACAAGAATAATTATTATCTCCCATGTGGTTGCAGAGTATTTGGATGAGGATGATAATGATGATTGTACTTGTATTTTGAAACCTCAGTTATGGACCCAGGACTTATAGTTTAAGGCTTTGTACAAACACAGAACAAAGAGGTGATCCCTACTCCAAAGAGTGTAGCATCTAAGAATAAGAAATGAGCCAACAGATGAATACAGACAGATGGGAGGACAGTTTTTATCAGCATGATAGGCAGTGGTCTCAGGTCACCAGCTGCATAACTATTGTCATGTGGTTGAGTCTTCCATTCTTTCTCCCACTGCAGCTTTTCAAACCTTAATTATTAGTCACACAAAGTAGCATCCTTCAGCAAACATTTGTGCAAACTACACATACTGTAGAATTTCCTGTATGCATAGTAATAGTACATTTACACATCGTAATTCCACCTGGTTGTCTGGGTGGGAGCCCAGGGTGGAATGCCTAGAGAGGACTGTGTTTGGCTTCTGGCTAACCAGTGCGGTACTGCAGAAGTACTGTTATTAGTGGTTTCAGAGTGGCAGCCGTGTTAGTCTGTATCCGCAAAAAGAAAAGGAGGACTTGTGGCACCTTACAGACTAACAAATTTATTTGAGCATAAGCTTTCGTGAGCTACTGCTGACTTCATCGGATGCATTCAGTGGAAAATACAGTGGGGAGATTTATATACACAGAGAACATGAAACAATGGGTGTTAATATACACACTGCAATGAGGGTGATCAGGTAAGGTGAGCTAATACCAGCAGGAGAGCAGAGGGGGGGCATCTTTTGTAGTGATAATCAAGGTGGGCCATTTCCAGCAGTTGACAAGAACATCTGAGGAACAGCGGGGGGAGGGGAGGAAATAAACATGGGGAAATAGTTTTACTTTGTGTAATGACACATCCACTCCCAGTCTTTATTCAAGCCTAAGTTAATTGTATCCAGTTTGCAAATTAATTCCAATTCAGCAGTCTGTCGTTGGAGTCTGTTTTTGAAATTTTTTTGTTGAAGAATTGTCACTTTTCAGTCTGTATTCGAGTGACCAAAGAGATTGAAGTGTTCTCCGACTGGTTTTTGAATGTTATAATTCTTGACGTCCATTTGTGTCCATTTATTCTTTTACGTAGAGACTGTCCAGTTTGACCAATGAACATGGCAGAGGGGCATTGCTGGCACACGATGGCATTTATCACATTGGTAGTTGCGCAGGTGAACGAGCCTCTGATAGTGTGGCTGATGTGATTAGACCCTATGATGGTGTCCCCTGAATAGATATATGGACAGAGTTGGCAACGGGCTTTGTTGCAAGGATAGGTTCCTAGGTTAGTGGTTCTGTTGTGTGGTGTGTGGTTGCTGGTGAGTATTTGCTTCAGGTTGGGGAGCTGTCTGTAAGCAAGGACTGGCCTTCAGCAAACCTGGTGGCTGAAATTTGTGACTTTGTTCTCACCAATAACCATGTCAGATTTGGGGACAATGTATACCTTCAAATCAGTGGCACTGCTATGGGTACCTGCATGGCCCCACAGTATGCCAACATTTTTATGGCTGACTTAGAACAACGCTTCCTCAGCTCTCGTCCCCTAATGCCCCTACTCTACTTGCGCTACATTGATGACATCTTCATCATCTGGACCCATGGAAAAGAAATCATTGAGGAATTCCACCATGATTTCAACAATTTCCATCCCATCATCAACCTCAGCCTGGACCAGTCCACACAAGAGATCCACTTCCTGGACACTACAGTGCCAATAAGCGATGGTCACATAAACACCACCTTATACCGGAAACCTACCGACCGCTATGCCTACCTTCATGCCTCCAGCTTTCATCCAGACCACACCACATGATCCATTGTCTACAGCCAAGCTCTATGATACAACTGCATTTGTTCCAACCCCTCAGACAGAGACAAAACCTACATGATCTCTATCAAGTGTTCTTACAACTACAATACCCACCTGCTGAAGTGAAGAAACAGATTGACAGAGCCAGAAGAGTACCCAGAAGTCACCTACTACAGGACAGGCCCAACAAAGAAAACAACAGAACGCCACTAGCCATCACCTTCAGCCCCCAACTAAAACCTCTCCAACGCATCACCAAGGATCTACAACCTATCCTAAAGGACAGCCCATGACTCTCACAGATCTTGGAAGACATGCCAGTCCTTGCTTACAGACAGCCCCCCAACCTGAAGCAAAGTACACAGTAAAGTGTGGTTTATTTTCAGGTTGAATATTTTAGAATTAGGAGACATAGCCTTCAATGCTCTGTAGTTAACTACTGGCAAATCAAGTACAGATTAGAAGAAAACAGCTGTCAAGGAGTTTTCTGGCTCAAATCCACCTCACATAATCAGCATCATCACAATAATAAACGACCCAAAATAACAGACCCAAATGAGATATACAAACATATGTGATGAAGAGGTACTCTTCACTCTCAAACACATCCTGAAAACTACTTTAAAATGCTAAGCTGTTAAAAAATTTCTTTGTCTCTTGTCTGCAGGACAAGAGTGCACTTAGAAAGTTAATTGCCTACTTTTGCAGTAATTTAGAAACATAGGGTGCTTCTGTGAGTGTCTGCCTATTGTTTGTGGCAATTACCATGTTAAGAGATAACAGATAAGTGTGTCTGACAAGTGTCTTCACTGAAAACTATGTTAGACTGACAATGATTCACTCCCCATGATGGCAAAGCGGTGCTGGAAAATTACCGTTAATGGGGCAAGGAACAAAGCTCTGCCGAAGAACCTGCGGCAGCAGATTGCCCATTATCTCCACGAGAGTTTCGTGGATATCTCTGAGGGAGATTCCTATGAACTGAGGGAGTCAATCAATAGCCTATTCCACCGCTCAGACTAGGCATGCAGTGGGAGATAATGTGACAGATTTTTATTACCAATCTGCCTGGGGCCACAATTGATCAGGCTGAGGCACAGGATCATTTTGAGGAGGAGATGACGAGACACACCAAGTGTCTAAATTTAAAGGTTTATTAATAGAATAATGGAATAACAGTAGAGAGTGCTGGGAATGCTCCCATGTCATTCAGGGTAAGAAAGATGCCCAAAACCCTAACCCACTTTCATACTCACACACGCACTACCCAGACTGGCCAGGCCTGGGTGTAATGCCAGAAGAAGAAGGGGGGAAGGGTGGACGGGTGTGGTATCCCGGGCCCAGGTCGTCCAAGGATCTGCTGTTGATCTCTGAGTTGTTCCAGCTCTCAGGAGGGTTTTAAGTTCTGGGCTCCTTGAGGTGGGGGGGGATATTCAACTGAGGGATCTCTGCTTCTGGTGCTCTTTGTGCCAGTCCAAACTGGCTTGCTGTGGTCTCCTCGGTTTCCCAAAACATCCCAGCTCCAGAGACATTGTTTTCCCTTCTATTGGCCTTCTCTGTCGTTGTCTCATTTGCTTTTACTGTTCTTGTTGCTATCTTTGGAGCTCTGCTCAACTTAGTTCTCCTCTTCTTATGGCTGGGCAGCTACTGATTTCTTGTTGAGCCCATGACCTTGAACCGGGGCCAGTGTCTTATCTTTACACAGAGCTAGCTGAAGTGTTGAGTTAACCCGTTCTTTGCTCTTCTTCTTTCTCTCACTACGGCCTCTCGTATTCTGCAAAGGAAACTTCCACTCTCCACTCACACACCTTTGACCCTCCCCAAAATGCTTTGCGATGCTTGCAACAGTGTTAGCCACATACAATGCTGATCTGCCTTCCAGGGGAACCCCTGAGTTTATGACAACAAGCCTACTTTCTGCAACCCACCTGTCCCCAGCAACTTGCTTTAGTGCTTCCCAAATTCAAATCCACTTAACAGGGGCCTCCTCTCCAGTTTGAGCTTCACCAAGCTTTGAGAGCTGTGACTGGTTAGCCTCCTCTGGAGAAGAAAAGAGCTTCTGGCTCCATGCATCTCTGACCTCTGAGTCATCCTCTGCCTCTGGGTCCCCCTCACCACACATCCTCAGCCAAGATTTCCTCCTCCTGGCTTGGTCCACTCTTGATTGGCACACGAGCCACCTAAGTATCCACTTAGTGGTCTTCTCAATGGAGGTGGGGTCACCACCAAGTATCGCATCCAGCTCTTTATAGAACTGACAGCTCATGGGCGCAGCACCAGAGCGGCAGTTTACCTCCCGTGCCTTGTGATAGCCATTCCACAGCTCCTTCACTTTGACCCTGCACTGCAATGTGTCCTGGTCATGGCTCCTTTCTGTCATGCATTGTGAAATCTGTCCGTAGTTATCATAATTACTACAGCTGGAGTGCAGCTGGAACTGGATGGACTCCTCTCCCCAAATGCTGATGAGGTCCATCAGTTCGACATTCCTCCAAGAGGGGGATCGCCTGGTGCGTGGAGCAGGCATGGCCACCTTGAAAGATGTTCTGAGACCACTACACACACCACCGAGCAAACAGGAAGGGGATTTTCAAAATTCCAAAGAATTTATGGGGTGGAGATGACAGTTGGTCACCTGAGGGCAGGAAAGTTCAAACTGATGACTGGAGAGGTGAGAACAAGCATTGTGGGACACCTCCCAGAGGCCAATCACAGTGCTGTAATCGACCACAGTGTCTACACTGGCACTGCAGCACTGTAGTCCCGGTGCAGAAAGCTGTACCCCTCTCATTGGGGTGTTTTTTTAAAAGCACTGCAACTGCGCAGCTTGGCAGTGTATACACCTCAGGACTTCCAGTGCAGAAAGCTGCTTTTCTGCACAGAAACTTGCCAGTGTAGACAGGGCCTAAGAAATAAAGACTGAATAAGGGAAGAAGGACTGAGCCCAGGCTGGAAGATCATCTAGCCTGTGAATGAAATATCATTTAAGAAATAAGTTTTAAGATGCAGGCGAGTGCAGCTGGCCTTCAAGAACCTCTGAAATCTGGCTAAAACAACCTTTAGGTGAGAAATTACTTTTTGTAACTATTTTCTTTAGTATCTTAAGCATAGATTTCTTTTTGTTTTATTTGCTGGGTAATCTACTTTCATCTGTTGGCTATCCCTTATAATCACTTAAAATCTATCTTTTGTAGTTAATAAACTTGTTTTGTTTTGTCTAAAACCATTGTGTGTTGAAATAACTTGGAGCAGAAAGCTGTGCATATCCCTCTCTACATTGAGGAAGGAGGCAAATTTCAATGAGCTTATGCTGTATAGTTCCCTGTGCAGCGCAAGATGGTACAATTTTGGGTTTATCCTTTAGAGGGTGGTGTGCACTTGAGTAGTGGGCAATTCCTTAGCTGAGCCTCCCCATACAGAGCTGATCTCAGCATCTGTGTATATATAACTGCAGCTGGGTGTGTCCTTACCTGTGTGTGTCCTGGAAGGGGCTTGAGAGACTGTCACAGCAGCACCGTGTAAGGGGAATCCAGGCTGGTTGGTCAGGTGGGCTCAGTGATACACCAGATCCAAGTAGCACGCTGTGGGGAACGCGTCACAGTGACCAGATATTCAGCATTGTTAATATTGACAAGGGGGGCAGAACTGTGATATTACCCAGGGTGCAATCTGTTCATGGTATCTCTTGTGGACATGAGGTTTGAAACATTCCTGTGATGCAATGTAAATTGTTTAAACCTTCCCATTGTTGAAGAATTGTGCATAAGAAGGTGATCACTCTTTAATACCTGTTTGTGGTGTTAGTGTGTCTTTGTCTCTAAAAAGTAGTTTGGGACCTGCTTGTCTTAACCTTGGAGCATATTATAACAATGATATATAATAAAATAATTTCTAATAATTTCTTATACAATGTTGATACACACATTTTACCAAGACAACAATATTCAGCAGATTATGAGTTTTCAAATGATATCTCACAAGGCATATTTTGCACAAAATCTATCATAGTCTTCTAAAAGTGGTGACCATAATAGTATATACTGTCATAAAATAGGGAAAGAAAATTTTAAGAGGTTATATTTAGATGAATTAGAGATGTTCAAGTCAGCAGGGCCTGATGAAATTTATCCTTGAGTACTTAAGGAACTTGCTGAAGCAATCTCAGAACCATTAGCAATCATCTTTGAGAAATTGAGGATGGGTGAGACACAGAGGATTGGAGATGGTACTATCTTTGAAAGGGGGAACAATGAGGATTCAGGGAATTATAGACCAGTCACCCTAATTTTGATACCTGGAAAGATACTGGAACAAATTATTCAACAATGAATTTGTGAGTACCTAGACGAAAAAAGTGTTATAAAGAATAGTCAACATGGATTTATCAAGAACAAATCATTCCAACCCAACCCAAATTTCCTTGTTTGTCAGGGTTACTGGTTTACTGGGTGCGGGGAGGGTGAAAGTGGTAGACATCATATATCTTGACTTTAGTAAGGCTTTGGACGCAGTCCCACATCACATTCTCATAAGCAAACTAGAGAAATGTGGTCTAAATTAAATTACTATGATGGCTGCACAACTGGTTGAAAGACCATACTCAAAGAGCAGTTATCCATTATTCATTGTCAAACTGGGAGGATGTGTCTAGTAGGGACCCACAGAGACTGTCCTGTGTTTGGTACTATTCAATATTTTAATTAAATTGGACAATAGAGTGGAGGATACACTTATAGAATTGGTGGATGACACCAAGCTCAGAGTGGTGGCTAGAAATTTGAAGGCATTATTAGAATTCAAAATGGCATTAACAAATTGGAGAACTGGTCTTAAATCAACAAGATGAAATTAATTAAAGACAAATGCAAAGTTTCTTCACTTAAGAAGAGAAAATCAAATGCACACATTTGAAGTGGGGAATAACTGGCTACTCAGTAGTACTGAAGAAAAGGATCTGGGGGTTATATTGGCTCACTAACCAAATACAAGCTAAAAATACGATGCAGTTGTGAAAAAGGCTAATAACATTCATGTATATTAATTGGAATGTGATATGTAAGACATCAGAGGTAATTGTTCCACATTACTAGGCACTGATGAGGCCTCAGCTGGAATATTGTGTGTCCAGCCCTGGGCACAACACTTTAGGAATTATATGAAAAATTGGAGATGGTCTGGAGAAGACCAACAAGAATGATAAAAGGTTTAGAAAACATGACCTATGAGGACAGGTTAAAGAAACTGGGCATGTTCAGTCTTAAGAAATGAAGTCTGAGGAGGGACCTGATAAGAGTCTGCTAATATGGTAAGGGCTGTTATAAAAAGGAAGGTGATTGTTTTTTCTCCATGTCCGTTTAAAGGAGGACAAGAAGAAATTGCCTTAATCTGCTGCAAAGGGGATTCATGCTAGATATTGGGGAAAAAAAACCTTTCTAACTATAAGTAAAGCACTGAAATAGGCTTCTAAAGAGGTTGTAGAATCCCTGTCCTTCAAACTTTTTGAAGAATAGGTTAGACAAATGTGTCAGGGATGATTTATGTACTTGGTGCTGCTCTGCTTCAGACCGGGGGATGGACTAAACACTCTCTCAAGGTCCATGCAGTCCTACATTTGTACGATTCTTTGATGATAATGATGATGATTGATTATGGAAGAACCAATGAGCCCTAGTCAAGGACCAGAACCCCATTGTTTATAAATGTTTATAAACAGGAGTTGGGTTTGAGCAAGTGAGTTATTGACTTTCACTCATGTGTTATTTCCAGAATGAGCAGTTTGTGCAATAAGTATTTGCACAAATATTTATGCCACTTCAACATTACTCAAACATTCATGTGAACAAAAAATAGCTTGTAGAGGTAGAAATGAGGGAACCTTTCCAGGGCAGGGGTTTTCTTTTCTTCTATGTCAGCACAATGCACTAGTAATGATTGGGGCTTTGGGGTGCTACTGCAACATAGCTGATGAATAATAAAAAAATAAAGACTGAATGTTTTGGTAAGTTTGAATATTAGTGAATAATAATGTCAATAAGGAATTGAAAACATTCTTCTGAGCATGCTTAGTAAGAATTTACTATGATTATTAGCTGAATAAACCCCTTCCTTCCCTATGGGAAACCTGGTAAGCTCAGAAGCTATCACAACTTTTAAAAGTGAGATTATACATTTACAATTCAAAAGGACTTTCACTACATTTCAGCAGATTCAATTTTATCACACCATTTGTGTAAGATTTCCTGCTGTAGAGAGCAATCATTTTATTTCACCTTGAACTGTAAATGACAGCATTGTGTCAGAGGTATCTGGAAGAAGGGGGAAAAATAAAATTGCGTTTTAATAACTTGCTACATGATTTGGATGAAGCATGTTATATTTTCTACAATCATGAATTTTTATTGTATTCTATTATTTAAGTAAAGGGGCTTTAAAAGTCTTATTTTGTATGTATTGTAATATGAACTTTCTTTCTCAAAGCCTTCAACTGCCTGACTGTATGGTTAGAGAAAAAGGACAGACAAAAGGCAATAAAAAAGAAAAACAATGGAACCATGCATTTGATGAATACATCCCTACAATGTGAAACCTTTAAAAATATTTAATTAGTGTGAGTAGTCAGAAAGAAATACAGTGTACTCCTACTGCCAATTTCAACTAATCACAGATATATTACATTAAAATCTACAGAAGAGAAATTACCTGTGCAAAGCAACTTTTGAAGTGACTGACATGGGGAAGAAAGCCGTAACCATGTATTACTACTTATGTTATTAATCTGAATGACAAGGAAGAAGAGAAAAGATAAAAGTAGATGCTGACAGTGTATACTATGAGCCACGAATCAATTTACCATGACACTGACACTTTTGAAAGACACTTATCTGATCACATGATGAAACAACGATGTTCTGTGCATATAAAAATTGTCACAAATATTGTCACAACTTCATAATTAATATAAATAAATGTGCTCATTTCTTCCTCCATGTCTTTCATACTTATGTGTTTAGCCTTTCTTTACTGAATACAGAACATTTCTTTAAACTCCTGCTTAGATTAATTTCAGTGTCTATTTGTCATGGACTATGGCTGTCATTTTGTTATGTTAAATCTGGGAAGTAAGTTATTTACTAGCTCAAATAAAATGTAGTAGTAATAATAAAATGGATTAGGATAGTGTGTATACATGTAAATATATACACTGCAGAAGTGGCACGGGGAAACAAGACCATTATATAGCCATCTCATATTCCTACCCCCAAAGAGAACTAAGGCAAGACACATATGTACAAGGACTGTGTAACCTTCACATAGATACATTGCATGTATAGAGAAAAGAATAGCTGTACCTTGTTATACAAAATGCATTGACATGCATCTACATGGATATGCTCTGCAATGTTTGTGTCACACTCCTGGAAGTTCTCAGTCCAGAGTAATTGGATATCCTAATGGTCACTAGTGTACAGGAAAAGGCTAACTCCAGGGACAGTGCAGCAGTGTGCTGGTATTTACTCAGCGCTAAATTATAATGTCACAATCTAGCTAACTTCACAGGTCAGAATCCAGAGGCAAATATACTTACTGAAAAGAAGGAGAAAGGTTAATACAAGAAGAATAATTCCATAGTGTATAAGTTATACAGACAAATCAAATAATAGCTTTTACTTCCTGTTAATTTTAAAAGTATGAATGTTCACTCCTGGTTGCAGATTGATACTCTCCAGCCATATTTTCACATGCTTGATCTTCTCTTGAAAGAGTATAATATAAAGTCCCACATTCCAACAAGTGCATCCAAATTCACATGATTGCATAGTTCGTTCCTTCAAAAAAGATCTAGAGTGGATGGTCTCTTGGATATTCCAGGTTTTAGGATGGACCTTTTTGTACTTGGAAAAGGAACAAACTCAGCCCTGCCAAAGGAAGATAAGCAGAGATCTCCATAAGGGGACTCTTGAAGAGATTTCCTCCCTAGAACACCTTACCATAGGAGAGCATTATTGGGCTCATAGACGGGAATTAACCAGTGAAATATACTCAGTTATGTGGCAACACATATTAAGTTGTCATGGAATAAGAGGGAAGATCCTTTCATGACTGAGAACTGGTTAAAAGACAGGGAACAAAGGGTAGGAATAAATCATAAATTTTCAGAATGGAGAGAGGTAACTAGTGGTGTTCCCCAAGGTCAGGCCTAGGACCAATCCTATTCAACTTATTCATAAATGGAGAAAGGGGTAAACACTAAGGTGGCAAACTTTGCACACAATACTAAACTGCTCAAGATAGTTAAGATCAAAGCAGACTTTGAAGAACTTCAAAAAGATCTCACAAAACTAAGTGATTGGGCAACAAAATGGCAAATGAAATTTAATGTGGATAAATGTAAAGTAATGTATATTGGAAAAAATAACCCCAACTATACATACAATATGATGGGGGATAATTTAGCTACAACTAATCCGGAAAGAGATCTTGGAGTCATGATGGATAGTTCTCTGAAGATGTCCACGTAGTGTGCAGTGAGAGTCAAAAAAGCAAACAGGATGTTAGGAATCATTAAAAAAGGGATAGAGAATAAGATGGAGAATATCTTATTGACTTTATATAAATCTATGGTATGCCCACATCTTCAATACTGCATACAGATGTGGTCTCCTCATCTCACAAAAGATATACTGGCATTAGAAAAAGTTCAGAGAAGGGCAATAAAAATGATTAGGGGTTTAGAATGGATCCTATATGAGGAGAGATTAAAGAGGGTAGGATTTTTCACCTTGGAAATGAGAAGACTAAGGGACATATGATAGAGGTATATAAAATCATGAGTGGTGTGGAAAAAGTGAATAAGGAAAAGTTATTTACTTGTTCCCATAATATAAGAACTAGTGACCACCAAATGAAATTAATGGGCAGCAGATTTAAAATAAATAAAAGAAAGTTGTTCTTCACTCAGCTCACAGTCAACCTTTGGAATTCCTTGACTGAGGAGGTTGTGAAGGCTAGGACTATAACAGGGTTTAAAAGAGAACTGGATATATTCATGGAGGTTAAGTCCATTAATGGCTATTAGCCAGGATCGGTAAGGAATGGTGTCCCTAGGCTCTGTTTGTCAGAGGGTGGAGATGGATGGCAGGAGAGAGATCACTTGATCACTACCTGTTCACTCACTCTGGGGCACCTGGCATTGGCCACTGTCAGCAGACAGGATACTGAGCTGGATGGACCTTTGGTCTGACCCAGTATGGCCATTCTTATGTTCTTATGATAGTCTGAAAGGGAAAATGGTAAATGGCTGAACAATTAAACATTAGGAGAAGACAGACTCATGGCATGACACTTGATCTGTGAGGTTTCTTTTCCTCTTTTTTTACGCCATAAATTTAAATTAATTAATTAATGACTAATTTTTAAAAATGGATACTCTACTGCTGGTTCTTCCTGAGTTTCTCAGATGTTCATTTCTGAGATGTTCAGTACCACTTCTCCTACAGCCCATATTTGACCATTGTTCATTGCTCCCTTGTCCTGATATATATATATATCTCAAGACAAGAGATATCAGGACATATATATAAAATGTATTTTTCTAGGAGTTTTTTTTAAGTTATATTCACACCAGCTTCTACTTTATTTACTTTCTTGTTTATCAGGGGTTTTATTTTTTATTCAGTAACTTCTGCCAGTGTTCAGAGGTCTAATGCTTCAGTTAATTCAGTTGTCCTCCTTTAAACGAACATGGAGAAAAAACGCTGTTCTCTATCACATATTTTTAGTTCTCTGCATTCACATGTTTTATTTTTAGAGACTGATTTTCAGAAAATTCAAATTTCCCATGATACAGTAGTGAATGGATTACAGGCAATCAGCCTCGCTGAAAACAGACCCTGTATGCTTTTAAAGTACTAACCTCTCCTGAATACCCACATCTATGGTTAAGCCAATGGCGAATTAAAGGCTCATATTTACAGCACTAATAATGGCAAGGTTAAGGAGTAATTGAAGATAACATATATACTTAATTATATTGTACAGTCAAAATAGAGGTGCGATAGATGAAGGGGGTGGGGGATGTAACTCCCTTTTATGGATACCCAGCCAGCCAGTAGCTATAAAATCCCTCTTAGTAGCTGTTCTTTAATTGCTCTACCTATAAAGGGTTAAAAAGTCTCACTGCTACGTATAGAGAAAAGGAAGTGAGTGGGCACCTGGCCAAAAGAGCCAATGGGAAGGCTAGAACTTTTTAAAATCGAAACATAATTCCCCTTTTTTCTGTCTGCTGTTGTTCTCCCGGGGAGAGGCAGACAGAGAAGCTATGCTGTAAGAAGCTTGGGACAAGTATGAAAAATCATCAGTATCATACTTAGAAACCACCCATTTAAAACCCCAAATATGTAAGTAGACCAGGAAATATCTAGGAAGACATAATTAGGTTTATCCATTTTATTTCTTGTGGATTCCTCTGTGCTAACCCCAGATGCTTTTGTTTTGCTTGTAATCTTTAAGCTGGACCTCAAGAAAGCTATTCTTGGTGCTTAATTCTTGTAGTTGTTCTTTTAAAATCTAGCAATAGATTGAGTTTCCAGATGTATTTTCTTTCTTTTTTTTATATTAATAAAATTTACCTTTTTTAAGAACAGAATTGGATTTTTGTGTCTTAAGAGGTTTGTGCAAAAGTTTAATTAGCTTGTGGCAACAGCTGATTTTTTTTTCTCAGCTCTTCCCCAGAGTGGGGGTAAAAGGGCTTGAGGGTACCCCACAGGAAGGAATTCTCAAGTGCGCCAGAAGTGGAGAATTAGCTTTGACAAGAGGAAGAATGCTTTACAAAGAATGGGCAATAATTAGCTTGACTACTTTACCTCTCACGCCTATCCTTTGTCTGCTTGTCCTTTTTGAACTCTAATTTTAATCAGGCAGAAACCATACCATCATATGTATTCATGCACTGTGGGCACTAAAGGAAGCAATTAACAATAAGAATGGGTCAGCTGTGGATCATCCTACATGGTGAGGCAAAGGAGTGCAAAGTGCCCTTGACACCCTTGCTCTGGTATTCTGTATACCACTATACACCACTTCTTGCACGCAGAAAAAAGCAGGCTCCAGAGAGTCACACCCTCCCTCCCATGAGCTGTAAGGGTCAGAGCATACTTATGTCAGCTCATTTGGGGAGCATAGTCTACAACATCTGTAGCCCTGTTGTAGTTTAGTCACCCCTTGAAAGTGGGACACTAGGAGAAGAGGACTGTGACTCCCTGAGTCACAATTTCCCTCTTAGACTCCTTCCAGAGTAGTGAAACAATACACTGACCTTTACTCAGGGCTAGACTGTAATGTCACACTCTAGCCCACCGGTAACAATCAATAATATGTAATAGATTTGTCGTTTCAAATATTCACAACAAATTGTATAGTTGGAGGATCTATCATTCTACGATTCTCCATCTGTATGATTTCTCTGAATATTTCTTGCAGTTCCTGGTAATTTTTCATTAAATAATTATTCTCTAAAATACTATTAAACTGTTTAACCAACTCCGCTAATGGCTGAATAATAATAATAATTATTATTTTTGAATGCTGGTATTTTTTCATTGGATAATCATTGCCAAATGTTTCATTTGTTTGTCCAGCTCTGGCTGTCTCACCTGGTTAATTGATAGAAGAGAAGAACCAATAACATTTATGTTATTCTTTCTTGTGGGTACAGTGTTAATCTTTAAAACTATCTTATATATTTCAATCCTCAAAGGGAAATTTCTTGCAGATCCCCGATTGCTTCTCTGATAAGAACGGCCATATTGGGTCAGAACAATGATCCATCTATCCCAGGGGTGAGCAAATGTTTGGCCCGAGGGCCACTTCGGGGTGTGAAACTGTGGATAGGGAAGGCTGTGCCTCCCCAAATAGCCTGGCCCCCACTCCCTATCTGCCCCCTCCCACTTCCCGCCCCCTGAGAACCCCCCTGAGAACCCCCCCAGCCATCCAACTCCCCCCTGCTCCTTGTTCTCTGATCGCCCCCTCCCCTAACTGCCCCCCGGGACCTCACCCTCTGACCACCCCAGGACCTCCACCCATCCAACCGCCTCCTGCTCCTTTTCCCCTTACTGCCCTCTGGGACCCTCTGCCCCTTATCCAACCTCACGGCCTGGCCCCCTACCATGCCGCTCAGAGCAGCATGTCTGGCTACCGCAGCACCTGGCCAGAGCCAGACACACTGCCGCACTGCCCTGCAGGAACGCGCAACCCCACCACCCAGAGCACTGGCGGCGTGGTGGCCAGGCTGTGGGGGACAGCTGGGGAGGAGCTAAGGGCTAGCCTCCTGGGCCAGGAGCTCGGGGGCTGGACAGGATGGTTCTGCAGGCCAGATGTGGCCTGCGGGCAGTAGTTTGCCCGCCTCTGATCTAGCCCAATATCCTGTCTTCCGACAGTGGCCAAAACAGAACAGGTAAGCATTGAGTGATCCTTTCCTTATTGTCCACTCCCAGCTTCTGGCAGTCAGAGGCCAGTGACACTCATGAACTTACTTAATTCTTTTTTGAAACCCATTATAGTTTTGACCACTCCCTAAACATATCTCTTAAATATTAGTAGTTTTAATTCTGACTCTATATCCCTTAAATAAATCAGTAATTCATGTTTGAACTTCCTCCTTTTATCATATTCAGAGGAGAATTATGATTTTAATTTTTGGTCTATTATAATCCCCATCTCTACAACCACATTTTATCCTTGCAGCCACCACACGGGGCCTTCTTTTATTATATACTACATTTGATATACACTACAAGCAACATATGTTCACCAGTAAGGGGACCTGCAGTTCTAGCATAATAGACTATTGTTTTGCACTGTTTATTACAGAAATATCAGGAAGATTTTGTGTGTGATTTGAGTGTGATTTTACCAGTGCTGAGTGATTCTGAAAATCCTGTCCCTTATCTATATTTACAATAGGCCATAGAGAGAGAATAATTTCCAGAACTGACAAATCATAAAAACACACAAGCCAATGCTGAAATAATCTTTACTAGTACCTAGTTAGGACATCCAAGAGAAAGACTGAAGTAGCTCTGAAAATACTTTTGGATAAATCCTGGCCCCACTGAAGTCAATGTTAAAACTTCCATTGACTTTAATGGGCCAAGATTTTGCCCTTTGTCATTAGCATGAACAACTTGAGCAACAGAAAATGAATGGAGACCTGGATTCTACTGCTGGCTCATCAACTGACTTCTGTTTGACTTTGGGCAAATCATTTCTCCTCTCTGTTCCTGTTTCCTTCGCACTATTCATTTCTTTGGCTAGTTAGATTGTCTGATTTTTGTGACAGGATATGTTACTTATAGTAGATGGCATTGTACAGCATCTAATACAATGGGGCTGCACTCTTCACTGAGGCCTGTGGATATTACAGATATTAATAAAATGCATAATTATAAGACAGCAATCTGTTACATACTTAAAAGAAACCTACTAAGTCATGCCCTCAAGAACACTGTGGGGGTTGCATACATACATACATACATACATACATACGTATGTATGCATACATATATGCATACATACGCTACCCCTTCCTGCTTCTCCACGTGGGCACCAATGATACTGCCAAGAATGACCTTGAGCGGATCACTGCGGACTACGTGGCTCTGGGAAGAAGGATAAAGGAGTTGGAGGCGCAAGTGGTGTTCTCGTCCATCCTCCCCGTGGAAGGAAAAGGCCTGGGTAGGGACCGTCGAATCGTGGAGGTCAACGAATGGCTACGCAGGTGGTGTCGGAGAGAAGGCTTTGGATTCTTTGACCATGGGATGGTGTTCCATGAAGGAGGAGTGCTGGGCAGAGACGGGCTCCATCTTTCGAAGAGAGGGAAGAACATCTTTGCCAGCAGGCTGGCTAACCTAGTGAGGAGGGCTTTAAACTAGGTTCACCGGGGGAAGGAGACCAAAGCCCTGAGGTAAGTGGGAAAGCGGGATACCGGGAGGAAGCACAGGCAGGAATGTCTGTGAGGGGAGGGCTCCTGCCTCATACTGGGAATGAGGGGCGATCAACAGGTTATCTCAAGTGCTTATATACAAATGCACAAAGCCTTGGAAACAAGCAGGGAGAACTGGAGGTCCTGGTGATGTCAAGGAATTATGACGTGATTGGAATAACAGAGACTTGGTGGGATAACTCACATGACTGGAGTACAGTCATGGATGGTTATAAACTGTTCAGGAAGGACAGGCAGGGCAGAAAAGGTGGGGGAGTAGCACTATATGTAAGGGAGCAGTATGACTGCTCAGAGCTCCGGTACGAAACTGTGGAAAAACCTGAGTGTCTCTGGATTAAGTTTAGAAGTGTGTGCAACAAGAGTGATGTCATGGTGGGAGTCTGCTATAGACCACCGGACCAGGGGGATGAGGTGGATGAGGCTTTCTTCCGGCAACTCACGGAAGCTACTAGATCGCATGCCCTGATTCTCATGGGTGACTTTAATTTTCCTGATATCTGCTGGGAGAGCAATACAGCGGTGCATAGACAATCCAGGAAGTTTTTGGAAAGCGTAGGGGACAATTTCCTGGTGCAAGTGCTAGGGGAGCCAACTAGGGGGAGCGCTTTTCTTGACCTGCTGCTCACAAACCGGGTAGAATTAGTGGGGGAAGCAAAAGTGGATGGGAATCTGGGAGGCAGTGACCATGAGTTGGTTGAGTTCAGGATCCTGACGCAGGAAAGAAAGGTAAGCAGCAGGATACGGACCCTGGACTTCAGGAAAGCAGACTTTGACTCCCTCAGGGAACAGATGGCCAGGATCCCCTGGGGGACTAACATGAAAGGGAAGGGAGTCCAGGAGAGCTGGCTGTATTTCAAGGAATCCCTGTTGAGGTTACAGGGACAAACCATCCCGATGAGTCGAAAGAATAGTAAATATGGCAGGCGACCAGCTTGGCTTAATGGTGAAATCTTAGCGGATCTTAAACATAAAAAAGAAGCTTACAAGAAGTGGAAGGTTGGACATATGACCAAGGAAGAGTATAAAAATATTGCTCGGGCATGTAGGAAAGATATCAGGAGGGCCAAATCGCACCTGGAGCTGCAGCTAGCAAGAGATGTCAAGAGTAACAAGAAGGGTTTCTTCAGGTATGTTGGTAACAAGAAGAAAGCCAAGGAAAGTGTGGGCCCCTTACTGAATGAGGGAGGCAAGCTAGTGACAGAGGATGTGGAAAAAGCTAATGTACTCAATGCTTTTTTTGCCTCTGTTTTCACTAACAAGGTCAGCTCCCAGACTGCTGTGCTGGGCATCACAAAATGGGGAAGAGATGGCCAGCCCTCTGTAGAGATAGAGGTGGTTAGGGACTATTTAGAAAAGCTGGACGTGCACAAGTCCATGGGGCCGGACGAATTGCATCCGAGAGTGCTGAGGGAATTGGCGGCTGTGATTGCAGAGCCCTTGGCCATTATCTTTGAAAACTCGTGGCGAACGGGGGAAGTCCCGGATGACTGGAAAAAGGCTAATGTAGTGCCCATCTTTAAAAAAGGGAAGAAGGAGGATCCTGGGAACTACAGGCCGGTCAGCCTCACCTCAGTCCCTGGAAAAATCATGGAGCAGGTCCTCAAAGAATCAATCCTGAAGCACTTAGAGGAGAGGAAAGTGATCAGGAACAGTCAGCATGGATTCACCAAGAGAAGGTCATGCCTGACTAATCTAATCGCCTTTTATGATGAGATTACTGGTTCTGTGGATGAAGGGAAAGCAGCGGATGTATTGTTTCTTGACTTTAGCAAAGCTTTTGACACGGTCTCCCACAGCATTCTTGTCAGCAAGTTAAGGAAGTATGGGCTGGATGAATGCACTATAAGGTGGGTAGAAAGCTGGCTAGATTGTCGGGCTCAACGGGTAGTGATCAATGGCTCCATGTCTAGTTGGCAGCCGGTGTCAAGTGGAGTGCCCCAGGGGTCGGTCCTGGGGCCCGTTTTGTTCAATATCTTCATAAATGATCTGGAGGATGGTGTGGATTGCACTCTCAGCAAATTTGCGGATGATACTAAACTGGGAGGAGTGGTAGATACGCTGGAGGGGAGGGATAGGATACAGAAGGACCTAGACAAATTGGAAGATTGGGCCAAAAGAAATCTAATGAGGTTCAATAAGGATAAGTGCAGGGTCCTGCACTTAGGATGGAAGAATCCAATGCACCGCTACAGACTAGGGACCGAATGGCTCGGCAGCAGTTCTGCGGAAAAGGACCTAGGGGTGACAGTGGACGAGAAGCTGGATATGAGTCAGCAGTGTGCCCTTGTTGCCAAGAAGGCCAATGGCATTTTGGGATGTATAAGTAGGGGCATAGCGAGCAGATCGAGGGACGTGATCGTTCCCCTCTATTCGACACTGGTGAGGCCTCATCTGGAGTACTGTGTCCAGTTTTGGGCCCCACACTACAAGAAGGATGTGGATAAATTGGAAAGAGTACAGCGAAGGGCAACAAAAATGATTAGGGGTCTAGAGCACATGACTTACGAGGAGAGGCTGAGGGAGCTGGGATTGTTTAGTCTGCAGAAGAGAAGAATGAGGGGGGATTTGATAGCTGCTTTCAACTACCTGAAAGGGGGTTTCAAAGAGGATGGCTCTAGACTGTTCTCAATGGTAGCAGATGACAGAACGAGGAGTAATGGTCTCAAGTTGCAATGGGGGAGGTTTAGATTGGATATTAGGAAAAACTTTTTCACTAAGAGGGTGGTGAAACACTGGAATGCGTTACCTAGGGAGGTGGTAGAATCTCCTTCCTTGGAGGTTTTTAAGGTCAGGCTTGACAAAGCCCTGGCTAGGATGATTTAACTGGGACTTGGTCCTGCTTTGAGCAGGGGGTTGGACTAGATGACCTTCTGGGGTCCCTTCCAACCCTGATATTCTATGATTTTTTTCTATGATTCTACATGCTTTTAATATCACAATATCATCATCCTGTTTGCTTTACTCAGATGGATTAGCCAGTTGTTTACAAGTGGATTGTTGGTGTGATTATATGGAATTAGCTCCAAACCACTCTTTAATGTGTTATCTGAAGGTTATATATCTCACATCCAAAGGATGCCAAGTGGCAAAAGATTCAGAGAAATAGCCAACTCCTAAGAGGAAAATTTTCAAAATAAAGATAATTATAATAATAAAAATAATACTTTGTAGGAGGGAGAGATTACAGAAAATAAATTGCTCCTATAGTAGAAAAGTATTATTTCTCATCTGGACAATTTGAGAAATACCAATTTGTCACATATGATAAATCATTTGTTGTTCACATTCATTTTATTTTGTTCAACTCTTTATACTACTGAGCATTTAAATTGATGAAGCTTTAAATTTTGTATAAAGTTTCCTCTTTCTTGTCAATGGGAATTCTGAAATCATCTTGGACTGGGCCCCGCTCCCTATCTGCCCCCTCCCAATTCCTGCTCCCTGACAGCCCCCCTGAGAACCCCCCAGCCATCCAACTTCCCCTGCTCCTTGTCCTCTGATCACTCCCTCCCGAGAACCCCTCCCCTCTGTTAAGTATGTAATAGATTGCTGTCTTATAATTGAGAGAAAATTTGTCTTTGCGGTAGTAAAAACATTAAAAGAAACAATGCACCACTCTGATCACTGAATATTTTCCTATTTTCTATTTCAAATCAACTTTTTAACATTGGTAAGCACTTGAAACATATCAGAGGTTTAAAGAACATTATGTTTCCAAAAATAGCGCAGATTTCTTTCAAAGCAATTGCAAATCATCCAAAAAGTTCAAAGGCAACAGACTTGGTGAATGTTCAATAATGAGTCACCTCATCCCTACCTAGTTTGGCTTTACTGATACCTCAGGGAAAAGCTCAAGATAGAATTAAAAAAGCAATGTTCAGTGTCTTATGGGATTCTGTTTTTAAAATTATTAGATAACAAAAAGAAATTACTTTTGACAGTGCAACTTTTTTATGTGAGTTTTATGAACTTGATAGCAAAATAATAATTTTAACCATCAGTTTGAGTCAATTATTTTTGAGCTTGAAGGCATGTCTAAAATATTGTTTCAGTTATGCTGGTTATCTGAGAAGTCTGTGCTAAAATATATTACATAATAATAATGAAAATCCCAACATTAGAAATGCCAATTACATACAAACAATGGACTTTTAATATTTATACTGAAAAGGGAGATCTTTATGTGTTTGATTTAATTGTACATGGGTCATGTGGAAAATTTCATCATACTCACTTAACAGCTGATTTGATTAAAACATTAAATATTGTATATAAGTTCCATAGAGTAAACTTTGTTACCTAATACCGCCACATAAAACTGATGGAAAGGCAGAATTTTGCTGTCTCTTATGAGTATTTTTCATTGTAGTGGTATGTGAGAAATATATTTTACTTTTTAGAAAAAGTTACATCCCAAAACTCATCATCATGATCAAATTACAAGACAGCCAAGATAAACATTTTTGTATTAATATGTGTTGTGGAATACTCCACAACTTGACTGTACTTGAGATATATATAAGAGGACAGTGTTATGGCAAACAGTAAAAATGAAAAGGTAAGAAGGCCTATCTAACATACCTACAGTGTGGAGGAAAGGAGTTTTGGCTGCAACAGGAGCGGAATTATTATTCTTGTGGGCATGCTGCCCAGTGGATTGATGTTCAGTGGCCATTTAGAAGGCCTTTTACTTCGAATCTGACTAACAGCCAACACTAAAATGGAAAGCTGTTGCACTTTTGATTAATCAGTGGTATATTGTTAGCACAAGCATCCCAAGTGAGACTGGGACCACTATATGGGAATATTTATGTTTAAATACATATCCCTGGTTTTCAAATTTGGATTTGGTAGGGATTAGGAATAGGGTCAATGTTGAATTTAAAAATAGAGTTTTAAACTATTATCCCCAGATAGTTCCCTTTAACCCTCATACTGTATGTCTGCAGCATTATATGATGTTGGAATTTAAAATGCAGTAGTAGCTGATTTCAAATGAAAAGGAAATCAGGATGACCTTGTAAACTGGACTAATAGTAATAGGATGAAATTTAATAGTAAGAAGTGTAAGGTTATGCATTTAGGGATTAATAACAAGAATTTTAGTTATAAGTTGGGGACGCATCAATTAGAAGTAACGGAAGAGGAGAAGGACCTTGGAGTATTGGTTGATCATAGGATGACTATGAGCTGCCAATGTGATATGGCTGTGAAAAAAGCTAATGCGGTTTTGGGATGCATCAGGAGAGGCATTTCCAGTAGGGATAAGGAGGTTTTAGTACCGTTATACAAGGCACTGGTGAGACCTCACCTAGAATACTGTGTGCAGTTCTGGTCTCCCATGTTTAAAAAGGATGAATTCAAACTGGAGCAGGTACAGAGAAGGGCTACTAGGATGATCCGAGGAATGGAAAACTTGTCTTATGAAAGGAGACTTAAGGAGCTTGGCTTGTTTAGCCTAACTAAAAGAAGGTTGAGGGGAGATATGTTTGCTCTCTATAAATATATCAGAGGGATAAATACAGGAGAGGGCGAGGAATTATTTCAGCTCAGCACCAATGTGGACACAAGAAGAAATGGGTATAAACTGGCCACCAGGAAGTTTAGACTTGAAATCAGACGAAGGTTTCTAACCATCAGAGGAGTGAAGTTTTGGAATAGCCTTCCAAGGGAAGCAGTGGGGGCAAAAGATCTATCTGGTTTTAAGATTCTACTCAATAAGTTTATGGAGGAGATGGTATGATGGGATAATGGGATTTTGGTAAGTAATTGATCTTTAAATATTCAGGGTAAATAGGCCAAATCCCCTGAGATGGGATATTAGATGGATGGGATCTGAGTTACCCAGGAAAGAATTTTCTGTAGTCTGTGGCTGGTGAATCTTGCCCATATGCTCAGGGTTTAGCTGATTGCCATATTTGGGGTCAGGAAGGAATTTTCCTCCAGGGCAGATTGGAGAGGCCCTGGAGGTTTTTCGCCTTCCTCTGTAGCATGGGGCATGGTTGACTTGAGGGAGGCTTCTCTGCTCCTTGAAGTCTTTAAACCATGATTTAAGGACTTCAATAGCTCAGACATGGGTGAGGTTTTTCATAGGAGTGGGTGGGTGAGATTCTGTGGCCTGCGCTGTGCAGGAGGTCAGACTAGATGATCAGAATGGTCCCTTCTGACCTTAGTATCTAAGAATCTATGAATCTATGAAAATGGTAACATTACTGTTACATAGTTGTCTGCGGACCTTGTCTAACCCCATAAGCCTTTTCCCTTAGGGATAAATGGTTAATACATTTTGAAATAACATAACCTTAAATTATAGTACTAAAGTCACACCTCTATAGTTAAGGTTGAGAGCCTGATTCCATTATAAATATCTGTTTTCTGGTGTTTATAACTTGTCTGTAAATTTTTTCTCAGGGCTAAAATATGTTATACAAAGTATACATTTATAGAGAAAGCATTTTAAGATAAAGAAAAAGATCTGCTATTTATGAGTTTGAATAAAAACATTTATAATCTACATGTCAAAGAGACTGTTTCTTATTTTAAAAAATACATCTAGTAAGTTATGTACAGTATAATAATGATCTTGGTATCTTAAAAAAAAGTTATTGGCCTGACCTTCAGTGAATAAAATCACATGTTTAAGTTTTGCAGGATTGGAGTGTTAAGAAGTCAAAATACTTCTTTGGTGTCAATTCTAATCTCCTTATTCATTTTAAGTAGTAGCTCCTGTGATGTTGCACTCCATATGTTTTATGGAAATGTGCTTACGAATGTGAATATGATATAACTGGAATATGCTTTATGCAAAAGGTCTCTTGTAAGGTTTCATAGCAAAGATGATAACTTACTGAATATATTCCTCTTATTTGTATGCCTGTATCATTCTTGTATCTGAAGTTAGAAATATGAAGTATAACTCTGATATTTTATTGTAATTATGCAAAGTGTGGGTTATTAATGGTGGTTTGAAATCTTGATGGCTGCCATTGTCTAGGACAATTGGTTGTAAATGGCTTATTTACGTTAAAACCTTCCTCTGTAAGTGTGGGCCAACCTAGGAAGAATGGAGACTAAGCGGTCTTACAGTGACATGTGATCATGTCACATGATACTGGAATCCATCCTTGTACTTTTCCATTCATGAGGTGGGTGTGGGGACAAGCACAGACAAAAGATTCCCCCCTTGTGCCAAAGCTATAAAAGGGGGTGGAGCAGGACAAAGAGGGCTGCCAGTCATGAGAAAACCCCTGCTTACCACCTCAGATGTCTGCTGGAAATAACAAGGACTGTACCAGGGGAAAGGATTGGGCCCAGACTAGGAAAGAGTCTAGTCTGTGAAAGAAGCTTATTGGAACATCTCTGAGTGTGAGATATTACCTGTAATCAGTTTCTTAATGTATTAGGCTTAGATTTGCGTGGTTTTGCTTTATTTTGCTTGGTGACTTACTTTGTTCTGTCTGTTATTACTTGAAACTACTTAAATCCTACTTTTTATATTTAATTAAATTACTTTTGTTTATTAAGAAACTCAGAGTAAGTGATTAATACCTGAGGGGAGCAAACAGCTGTACATATCTCTCTATCAGTGATACAGTGGGTGGACAATTTATGAGTTTATCCTCAAAAAGAAAAGGAGTACTTGTGGCACCTTAGAGACTAACAAATTTATTTGAGCATAAGTTTTCGTGAGCTACAGCTCACTTCATCAAATGCATTCAGTGGAAAATACAGTGGGGAGATTTATATACACACACAGAGAACATGAAACAATGGGTTTTATCATACACACTGTAAGGAGAGTGATCACTTAAGATGAGCTATTACCAGCAGGTGTGTGGGGTGGGAGGAAGAAAACCTTTTGTAGTAATAATCAAGGTGGGCCATTTCCATCAGTTGACAAGAACGTCTGAGGAACAGTGTGGGGTTGGGAGGAAATAATTTTACTTTGTGTAATGACCCATCCACTCCCAGTCTTTATTCAAGCCTAAGTTAATTGTATCCAGTTTGCAAATTAATTCCAATTCAGCAGTCTCTCCTTGGAATCTGTTTTTGAAGCTTTTTTGTTGAAGAATAGCCACTCTCAGGTCTGTAATCGAGTGGCTAGAAAGATTGAAGTGTTCTCCGACTGGTTTTTGAATGTTATAATTCCTGACGTCTGATTTGTGTCCATTTATTCTTTTACGTAGAGACTGCCCAGTTTGACCAATGTACATTGGAGAGGGGCATTGCTGGCACATGATGGCATTTATCACATTGGTACATGCGCAGGTGAATGAGCCTCTGATAGTGTGACTGATGTTATTAGGCCCTATGATGGTGTCCCCTGAATAGATATATGGACAGAGTTGGCAACGGGCTTTGTTGCAAGGATAGGTTCCTGGGTTAATGGTTCTGTTGTGTGGTGTGTGGTTGCTGGTGAGTATTTGCTTCAGATTGGGGGACTGTCTGTAAGCAAGGACTGGCCTGTCTCCCAAGATTTGTGAGAGTGATGGGTCGTCCTTCAGGATAGGTTTTAGATCCTTGATGATGCGTTGGAGAGGTTTTAGTTTGGGGCTGAAGGTGATGGCTAGTGGCGTTCTACTATTTTCTTTGTTGGGCCTGTCCTGTAGTAGGTGATTTCTGGGTACTCTTCTGGCTCTGTCAATCTGTTTCTTCACTTCAGCAGGTGGGTATTGTAGTTGTAAGAATGCTTGATAGAGATCTTATAGGAGTTTGTCTCTGTCTGAGGGGTTGGAGCAAACACGGTTGTATCGTAGTGCTTGGCTGTAGACAATGGATTGTGTGGTGTGATTTGGGTGAAAGCTGGAGGCATGTAGGTAGGAATAGCGGTCAGTAGGTTTCCGATATAGGGTGATGTTTATGTGACCATCGCTTATTAGCACTGTAGTGTCCAGGAAGTGGATCTCTTGTGTGGATTGGTCCAGGCTGAGGTTGATGGTGGGATGGAAATTGCTGAAATCATGGTGGAATTCCTCAAGAGCTTCTTTTCCATGGATCCAGATGATGAAGATGTCATCAATGTAGCCCAGGTAGAGTAGGGGCATTAGGGGACGAGAGCTGAGGAAGCATTATTCTAAGTCAGCCATAAAAATGTTGGCATATTGTGGGGCCATGCGGGTACCCATCGCAGTGCCACTGATTTGAAGGTATACATTGTCACCAAATGTGAAATAGTTATGGGTGAGGACAAAGTCACAAAGTTCAGCCACTATGTTAGCCATGACATTGTCAGGGATACTGTTCCTGACGGCTTGTAGTCCATCTTTGTGTGGAATGTTGGTGTAGAGGGCTTCTACATCCATAGTGGCCAGGATGGTGTTTTTAGGAAGATCACCGATGGATTGTAGTTTCCCCAGGAAGTTAGTGGTGTCTCGAAGGTAGCTGGGAGTGCTGGTAGCATAGGGCCTGAGGAGGGAGTCTACATAGCCAGAAAATCCTGCTGTCAGGGTGCCAATGCCTGAGATGATGGGGCGTCCAGGATTTCCAGGTTTATGGATCTTGGGTAGCAGATAGAATACCCCAGGTCAGGGTTCCAGGGGTGTGTCTGTCCAGATTTGTTCTTGTGCTTTTTCAGGGAGTTTCTTGAGCAAATGGTGTAGTTTCTTTTGTAACCCTCAGTGGGATCAGAGGGTAATGGCTTGTAGAAAGTGGTGTTGGAGAGCTGCCTAGTAGCCTCTTGTTCATATTCCGACCTATTCATGACAGTACCTCCTTTGTCAGCCTTTCTGATTATGATGTCAAAGTTGTTTCTGAGGCTGTGGATGGCATTGTGTTCTGCACGGCTGAGGTTATGGGACAAGTGATGCTGCTTTTCCACAATTTCAGTGCACGTCAGCGGAAGCACTCTATGTAGAAGTCCAGTCTGTTGTTTCGACCTTCAGGAGGAGTCCACCCAGAATCCTTTTTTTTTTGTAGTGTTGGTAGGAAGGTCTCTGTATGTTGTTCAGAGGTGTGTTGGAAATATTCTTTGAGTCGGAGACATCGAAAATAGGATTCTAGGTCACCACAGAACTGTATCATGTTTGTGGGGGTAGAGGGGCAAAAGGAGAGGCCCCGAGATAGGACAGATTCTTCCACTGGTCTAAGAGTATAGTTGTATAGATTAACAATATTGCTGGGTGGGTTAAGGGAACCACTGTCGTGGCCCCTTGTGGCATGTAGTAGTTTAGATAGCTTAGTGTCCTTTTTCTTTTGTAGAGAAGCAAATTGTATGTTGTAAATGGCTTGTCTAGTTTTTGTAAAATCCAGCCATGAAGAAGTTTGTGTGGAAGGTTGGTTTTTTATGAGAGTATCCAGTTTTGAGAGCTCATTCTTAATCTTTCCCTGTTTGCTGTAGAGGATGTTGATCAGGTGGTTCCGCAGTTTCTTTGAGAGTGTGTGGCACAAGCTGTCAGCATAGTCTGTGTGGTATGTAGATTGTAATGGATTTTTTACCTTCAGTCCTTTTGGTATGATGTCCATCTGTTTGCATTTGGAAAGGAAGGTAATGTCTGCCTGTATCTGTATGAGTTTTTTCATGAAGTTGATAGATTTCCACTGAGTTTATCCTGTATAAGCTAAAATGGAATTTTGAGCCCATTGGGAACAGGGTGTCTGGGTGCTGGAGACAGGTAACCTGCTGAGCTGTCTTCAGTTATGTTTGTAGCTTTGGGGGCATGGCCCAGACCATGGGTTTGTGTTCAAGCAGGCTAGCATCGCTGGCTCAACAAGGCATGGTTCTGGACTCCCAAGCTCGCAGGGAAAACGGGCTCAGAGGTAATTTCAGCACATCAGATGACAGTCCCAAGGGGGGGATCACAACTCCCTTTGCCAGCAGACTCATTGATTTCAGTGAGACTGCGTGGGGAGGAATAATAACAAAATATGATCTTCTGTAGTGGATTATATATATATAAAGTATCCAGAACCTTGTGCACTTTTACAAAATTCTAAATACACATGGCCAAAAGATAAAGATTAAGAATAAGAGTACATGCCCCAGAATATTACTGCTCCCACAAAAAAGGACAGAATCTGTTCACTATATTGTCAGTCTCCAAAAGCTCGGGAAAGAGATAAACCTTGCAGTGAGACCTGAAATTTGGGCTCTGTTGAACCAAGGTAGGGAGGTGGAGTGAATTCAAAGAAAATAGCCTGCTGCAAGCTCCCCTAGCTTTTAACTGAGGAGACTGTTAGCTGGAGGATCTCCACTGGTTGATTGTAACTGCAACACTAGCAAAATGGAGAAGTCAAAATCAATAGCTTAACTCCACTGGAAATCAATAGAGAATACAGAGCAGTGAGGTAAAATGTTCCTGGCTTCAAAATTCTTTAAGTAATGTCACTTGAAAATGAGAATAGGTGTTCACATGGCACTATTGTAGCCAGCATTGCAAGTGACTTATTAGGTTTCATATTATACCCCACAAGGCATATTTTCTATAAAGATTATTACAGTAGTGTTCAGGGTGTGAATACTGGGTTGCCTTTGATCATTGTGATGTAAACTGGGGATTATATAAATATTATCTAGCTGTGGTTAAATCCACCAAAAAATAGAGGAAGTGTTGGTTAGGGAAAAATCAACTGAAAGAAATGGGAGAAATGATATGAGCTACCTTGACTGAAAGATTGAACTCATCACTTTTTTCCTAAGGTTCACAATCTCAGGGCCTTCTGGGATTCTTCACTGCTTCTGGATGATCAGGCAGATACTGCAGCGAATACTGCATTTTATTCTATCTGCACTTGCTGATAAGGGATGAAATCTTATTTCAGATGTGGATTTTGAGTGTACACCATTGAGGTTAGACCTTTTAAAGTTCTTTGAATGGGGCTGCAATTTGAGACTACTTAGAAACTTCATACAAATACCTAATGCTTATATAGTGATTTTGATCAGGAGATTTTAAAGTGTTTTTAAAAGAAGGTCAATATCATTATCCCCATTTTACAGGTGGGATACTGAGGCAGAGACAGGTGACCTGATTTGCTCAAGGTTACACAGAGAGACAGACAGCAGCAGAGCTGGGAGTGGAATCCAGGTCTTCCTGGATAAAAGAGATTGCACTACAGTACTTGTATGTGGTGAATTGAAAAAAATACTATGTCTTGTTTATCTTTTTAAAAGTGCAAATATTTGTAATGAAAAATAATAATATAAAGTGAGCACTGTATACTTTGTATTCTGTGTTGTAATTGAAATTAATATATTTGTAAAACTAGAAAAACATCCAAAAATATTTAGAAGAAATTGAAATTGGTATTCCATTATTGTTTAACAGTGAGATTAAAACTGTGATTAATTGTGACTATTTTAAAAATCTAGTTAATTTGTTTTGCACTAATCGTTTGTGTTAACTACAATTAATTGACAACCCTAAAACAAATTGAATCTCAGTTGTAAACAACATCTTCAGATAGTGACTGGGGGAAGAAAGAAGACAAAGAAGATCTGCATCTCAGCAAACAACAGCATAACCCCTCTTCCCCACCAGACTCCATGTCTCCTTGCTCTCAGCTGGAACAAACTTTATCTAGGGGTCACTCTCAGGAAACATGCATTTCAAAGGATGGCTGGTGTATAAAAGTGACAGGCAAAACCACCCCAAGTTATCTCTCCCTACCATCTCTCTATTTTCACCTAAGAAGACAAAAGAAACAGCCATTGGATTTCAGAAGCAGATCTTGGCCTTAGAATTCTGTCAGCTACGTACTGAACACAAAAAGAAAAGGAGTACTTGTGGCACCTTAGAGACAAACAAATTTATTTGAGCATAAGCTTTCGTGAGCTACAGCTCACTTCATTGGATGCATGAACCAAGTCTAAGTAATTTGTTAAGTTTAAAAATCATTTTATCTTTGTTTTTCTTGTAACCATTTCTGACTTTAACACATAATTACTTGTACTCACGAACAACCTATTTCTTTGTAGTTAAATAAACTTGTGTTATTCTTTAAACAAAACTAATCCAGTGTTGTGAACTGTGGGGATTACTTCATTTGAGATAGAAAATGTATATTGATATCTGGTGAGGGCCAACAGACCTAATATATCTGTACTGTCAAGGAGAAGGCTGGAAAATGCATAACACACATTTCCTGGAAAAATCCAGGACTATGAGGGTCTTGGGATTACCCTGCTTGTGGTAATCAAGACTGGTGGAAGCCAGAGTGTGACTGGAGTGTGGCTGGCAAGCTGAAGCTGCACACAGACACTCAGGGTGTGACTTGCATGCTGTCAGGCTGTCTGTGAGTGGCATAGTGGGAGCTACAACAACATAGCATTGTGAGGTACCCCAGGTTGCAGGGCAGGTGTGACATGACCCCTCCTGGCTCTGGATTGTATCCCGGAATATTATAATCAGACATTAGGGTCTGGCTCTACGGAATTCAATGGCAAAATATTTATTCCCCTCATGGGGCCCATGGTTTCACGCTGAGTAAATTACTCCACTGTACCAGCCATGTCAGATGGCATAAGAAAATAGAATTGAGAATAATAAGGATTCTTAAAGCACCAGAATCCACATCTCCTATGTAACCTGCTTCACCTCACCATCCCTTATACATGCTGAACAAGAAGTGCAAGGGACGTGAGTCACCACAGAATTCTGAGACTCTATATTGCCTTTCAAAATGTTGTCAAGTGGCAAGTGTACAAGGTTGGTGCTATATAATATAAAGTAAATAAATAAATAAATAATACATGCTTCATACCATTTGAATGAGTATGCTATCATAGTTCTTTTTCTTGGAGAGTATCTTATCTTCATTACCTGGTACAACTAATATAGCAAAATGAGAGTAGTTTATGTAGTGTCAATCTTTAGAGCAAGAGCTAGTTCTTCCTATTTCAAGATATCATGATTTCGCCTGCCTGGGACAGATGGCTTATCTGACAATAAGATATATTATGTTTTACTACACTTCTGGGAGCATTATGATTTCTATAGGTGCTGGAGAGTGAAAAGGAGGAAAGTTCTTTGAAATATTAAGAAAACTAGCTTTCCACACTGCTAGTAACTCCAAACACCCATAGAAAAGGATGACTAACCCTTTCACATGCCTCACAACTACAAATGGAGTTGGACCAGGCCCTTTATTATTTTATTAATGTATGTGTTTATTTTTGTATTAAATTTGTATTTCTGTAATTTGCAAGAGATAATATATAGAATATTGCAAAGGGGCAGAGAGTGGAGGAATGTAAATCCTAAAATCACAGAACTCAAGATTTTTTTCATGACCATGGCTGCCTCCTGTTGCAGACTCTAAATCTCAGGATTTATTTTGTTGTTGTTCATGATTTTGCTCTGACTGTTCATGAAACATTTACAATCTCCTTATGTAAATTATCTCAGCATCAGCCTGAGGGCAGCAGCTCCAATCCCTGCACCCATTGTCAGGCCAGGAAGAAAGAATGTGTTGATGACACATTGTGTCATTAGGACATTTTTATGAAATCTTAGCAATGCTAACATTCATGCTCAGAAATGATTTCCCATTTACTATTTATTGTATTGCATGAGTCAGTGGAATTACTGCACATTTACACCTGTGTAGTACCTTATGACAAATTGTGTATCAAGCCATCATTTTCCTTTTAACAAAGTGCAGTAGCATGGCTGTATAATATGTATGGCACATCTGTCCTTCTGCATTACATGATCTCCAACATTTTTTTGCAATCCATTAATGGTGCATTGTAACACCACTTAATAGCATATCAAGTGTTTTAAGCCTTCTTCAACTGCCATAGTCAACTACCACTGTTTCCCAAGTTCCCAGATAATGTGATTTTGATTATCATTCTCGGCTTCAGAAATCTGAGAGTGCATAGCAACTGAGTTAGTCATTAGTTCTATATTAGTTATATATATAACAGTTCTAAAAGATTCCTCAGAATAGTATGGATAGAGAAGGCCTGATTCTCATTTTCACTGAGGTCCCTTTACTTCTCTATGATTTACAACCACTTTAATGATTGTTTCACTACCAGAGGGGGTTGAAGTGTACTTAGTGGAAATGAGAATCAGGCCAAGAGTGAAAATACCTGGGAAAGTCATGCAATTTCAATTTTATAATACTTTCTATGAGAATGATAGCTACTTAAATATGCCCTGAGGCATATCACTCAGGGACTTCATTTCAGATGGCCTCTAAAAGGTGTGTCTACACAGATTATGGCAGGAAGCTTCCCAACCTGGGTCGGTAAAGTTTGACTTGCAGCTCTTGTGATCGCACTGTAAAAACAGCTGCATAGACAGAGCTTTGAAGTTTTGTGTCATGTTCTTCCTTCCCTAGGCTTCAGAGCCCGAGCTCATGCCTAAGCTGCAGCTTCAAATCATTGTCTACACAGCTATTTTTAGAGTGCTAGCATGAGTCACTCAACCCTGAGTCTGTCAACCCAGGCTGGGACGCTCACTGCCAAAGGCTGTGTGGATGTCCCCTAAAGATGTTGTACGTGAAGAAATGATCTACAAGGAACCGATAAGGTGAGTAGGTTAACAAGAGTCCCATCGGCCATAAGAAAAAGGAAGATGCTGTTCTAGCAGTCCATACTCTCAAATAAATTTAAAGATTCAGAGGCTTAAAAGCAATCCTAATAGTGCATATGTGATATCTAGTATTAGTCAAGCAAAGCAGGCCATGAAACTTAATAGTGGAAATTTTGATATAATCGCCTCACACAATTGATACAAAAGATTAGACAACAAAATAGTGATCAGTATAATATAAAAGTGTTCCTGAGTTATTGGCTCCATAATTATAATTATCTCTGACTGGAAAGTTAAAAACATAGTATTGAGAAAGAGAAAGCATGCATCAAGGAATGACTAAAAGGGTGTTTCATTATCTGGAAGGTGCATCAGTTTTAAACATGTTTATTTTTTAAGTGAATAAACTATTAAGATGAAGTAAAAGAATGACTAATTTAAAAAGATATGTTAAATAAAGGTAATGGACAGGAGAGATATGTGAGTCATTCATCCAGGGCTTTTGGGGGGAGGATCATATTATAGACATGGGAGTATTCTATTATTTAACCACAGCATTTGGCTGAGGTCACAGTTATCTTCAACATATTGGGGAAATAGTCAAATTTCTCCTCATTTAAATACAGTATGCTGCAAAGGTTCAGGTACTAAGGCCTAGATTCACAAAAGTATTTTGGTGCCTAAATTCCAGATTTAGGTACCTAAGTCCAAATTCTAGGTTCCTCTGCAATTCACAAAACTCCCACTGAACCCTAAAAGCACATAAACTTGCCCAGCACATCAGTTTTTGCAGTAAAATTCCCATCATGCCTACATATCTGCTCTGAGCATGCACACTGCTACTTCACTTTTAGACTCCTGGTGCCTGTTTTCTGTCTAAGCCCCAGAGTGATTCCCCAACCCGGGGAAGATAGGCATTCATTTGCCTAAGTCGCATGGTAGTGGTGGGGGGGATCTAATACATGGTCTCTTTACTGATTGGGCCCCTTAGGTGAATTCATACAAAACAGCCAGGGAGGAGGAGGACCTCGCTCATAACTTTTAGCCTATTGGTTAGGGTACACACCTGGGATGTGAGAGATGCCCCTGCTTCAAGTCCGCATTCTGCCTGACAGGGTGCAGGGATTTTCCACTTTTCAGGTGTGTGCTCTAATCATTGGAATATGGGATATTCTCATGTGGGGCTTGTTCAGTCTCTCTTGTTGAAGCTGTTGCACTGTGGGTTAAAAAATAGAGCATCATTAGAGCAGAGGGACTGGATTCTGCATCTCCCACATACTTGATGAGGGCGCTAACTCCCAGGCTATAGAGTTATTCCAATATTTGTGATCTTTCTCTCCCTCATTGGCCCAAACACTGGGATAAAAGTTATGAGGGATGTCTACTTCTTCCTCTGGCCTCCTTTCCCCCTCCCACGTGGCTTCTTGCAAAAATGACATATGCACCACACTCCAAAGAGGGCTCCTGGCTGTGAATCGCTACCAGAGATAGGCTCATCCGTGCATCTCAGACTTAGGCACCTACCTCTGTAAGAAGGATGGGACTTAGCACATACCTCCTGTCAGCATCTCCCATTGGTTAGTTTAGGCAGCTCCCTGCCTAGCATGCTGACTTTTGAGAATCATATTCTAAGTCTCCCATTGTTACCTCTCAGCTCTGTGTTCTTGGGGAACTAGAGCATAGTACCCAGCCTGTCTGAGTCACAAAAGACCTTCCCCGCCCCACTCAGCCTCTGCTTGAATCAAAACTGATCAAAAGAAAGACTTACAAAAAGCAATGAAAAGGCAGTGGGAGACACACCTAACCCCCTGGGATAAGGGTGACAGGATTGAGGAAACTCCCATAGCCTCATTGCATTGAAGATGGGATGAGGCATGTACATTAGCATACAGAATGGAGAATAGAGATTCCAAGGCAAGAACCACATGGAACTCTGGGACCAGAAAAACAGGGAAGCACTGCATGATGGGGAAATCTCTGTTCCAGATGTTAATGAACCCAGGCCTGCACACAACCACTTCAGTAGTTATCAGACCAATCTAGTAATAAATCTTTTATTGGTATCCAAAATAGAGAAGCTCCCTAATTGCATTGTGAGCTCCCTCCAAGGAACACCACCCATAGCCAGGAATGATCAGCTCCCATTGTCTAGCCAGAACAAAACAACTTTGGTACACTCCCTTGAGCCATCAGTTTACACATAAACAAATCTAGTGTTCTCCCTTGAACCATTGTTGTTTCTCTACAAAAACCCCTACCCATGCTCAAATAAGTGTTCTGATGCCTGGATCCAAAATCTGTATCAGTTTCATTAGGACTTCATCTTCTCCTGACTGATCATGCCTGTCTCCAGCACTCTAGACCCTCAGCTATCACCACCTCCTGGGAACCCCATTGGATTCAAGCTTCACGGAATGGTAAAAACCCAGCTTTCTCTCTCTCTCTCTCTCTAAGTATAGCCTTCTGACCCTGACTTGTATGATCAGTTATAGTTTTCCAAACCTGACTTTTATAATCAAATTTAAGTTAGATTTAATATTACAACTGTTTTGTTTGTTTGGCTCTCCTATGGTTATTACCTGGCAATAAATAACTTTAGTGGTTAAGCTGGTCACTTCTGTCTCTCTCCCTCCCCCCAACCTCACAGATGTATTTTTTTGGCTTCCTCATTATCTCTGCAGCAATGCTCCTTGTACCTAAGCTAAAGATCCCTGCAGTTCCCAAATGTCTTGTGGGGTTTGCTCATCAAGTGGGTTACTACCAGAACAACTGTAACATGAAAATGGGGATAGGGACATGCTGCTTGACCCAGTCTACTGAGTCCAGGGGCATATAAGAGCTGCAGATTGAAAGTGCTGCTCGACCCAGCCTGCTCAGGCGTACTCTATTCCGGTGTGGTTCGCATGGCATGTGAGAGTGACAGCTTCGATGTGCTGTTCAACCCAGCCTGCTGAATGCAAGGGCCTATGAGGGTGACAGCTTAGAAATGCTGCTCGGCCCAGCCTACTGAGTCCAGAGACATATAAGGGGTCAGCTTGGGAGTGCTGATTGACCCGGTCCTCTCAGACGTGCTCTCTTAATGTGTGTGTGTTCGTCTGATTCTGGGGCTGGAAGAACCTGGGGAACCCAGGTCCTTCAGGAGAGCTCTTTTGGGAGGGAATTTGTAGCAGGGAGAAGCAGAGCTCCGTATGAGAACACAAGTGACATAAGCCATACATTGATAGAATTACAGAACACCCCTCCCCCCCACCAAAAAATAGTAACCCTAATAAATGAGCATACCCCATAGTAACAGGTAAATCTGGTAACACCATGCATTGTATGGGGAGCCTACATGTCTAACTCAGGCACTGTGAATCATAATGTGTCATTGTGATTTTTTAGGTGCCTAAAAGTTAGGCACTGTGACACTAACTCCTTTTGTCCATCCACACGTATATGACCCAGGCCACCAACATGGAAGATATATAGAAACCTAATACATACATGGTATGTCTACACTGCAAAAAAAACACCAGTGGCTGGCCTGTGTCAGCTGACACAAGCTCATAAGGCTGAGGCTGAAGAGCTATACAATTGCAGTAGAGACATTGTGGGATACCAGAGCCTGGGCTCCAGCCTAACCTTGGATATCTACACTGAAATTTTATAGCCCCACAGTCCAAGCCCTGTAAGCCTGAGTCAGCTAAAATAGGCCAGATGCAGATGTTTTATTGCACTGTAGACATACCCAAAGGTGCATTTTAGTTCTCAATAAACATAAGCATTATAAAAGGCAACATCACTTATAATAGAGTTAGAGATGGTGACAAGTAAGAGGAATTAAATAAATGAATGATTTTATTATTATTATAATAATTTATTAATTTATGATGTATTTATTATTTTATTTTATTTATTACTGCCACCACATCAGTAGGAGCCATAGTCATTGACCAGGAAGCCATTGTGCTAAATGAAATATGTATTACATCAGTGGTGGGAAACCTGCGGCCCACGAGCCACACACAGCCCATCAGTGTAATCCGCTGGTGAGCCACAAGACAGATTGTTTACATTGACCTCCCGCAGCTCCCAGTGGTCGCGGTTCGCCATTCACCACTTCCCGCAGCTCCCATTGGCCGGGAATGGAGAACTACGGCCAATGGGAGCTGTGGGCAGCAGTGCCTGTGGATGGTCAATGTAAACAAACTGTCTTGCCGCCCACAAGCAGATTACCCTGATGGGCTGCGTGTGGCCCACGGGCCACAGGTTGCTCACCACTGAATTAGATCAATATGTGATCTCTTGTATTCTAAATTATCTAATTCTATTTTGTCAATTGTTACTCAGACAGTGATTCGATGATTTAATATTGTATCACTTGGTGACATGGACATAGACCCTTATAAAACTAATTATATCCTTCTCAAGTAAAGGTGACCTGTACTCAGTGCAGCAATTTAAGTGAATTTGAGCTAAATCCCTTCTACCATTGTTATGCCATCTACTTTGTTTTAAATCAAAGTCCTCCAACAATTCATCCTTTGCCATGTTATTGCACATGTACATTTTTTTCTGAAGATTGTGGAGATTTTATTTTTAGATAATAACTTACAAATCTCTTTTCTGATTAGCATGCTACAGCACGTTTCCATTTAACCCCCATTTCTTTCTTTAAATTCTTGTTCCCAGGCTTGATCTTCTACATTTATTTTATTTGTGCCTTCTGTTAGCTCAAATTACTTGCAAGGTCAAAGGTCTTCGCAATGCAAGTTAATTGTTTCTTGCCCTTTATTGCTCTTTCTTTTCAGTTCAAATTTCATCAAACTCTTTACGGCATTGTTATTTACAACACAGGCAAAATAGTTGTGATATACTACTCCTGAGGCTCATTAATAATGTTAGATAGTGGGTACAGTAGGTGCTGATATAACAGATAGTGTTCAGAATAGATTTCAGAGTAGCAGCCGTGTTAGTCTGTATTCGCAAAAAAGAAAAGGAGTACTTGTGGCACCTTAGAGACTAACAAATTTATTAGAGCATAAGCTTTCGTGAGCTACAGCTCACTTCATCGGATGCATTTGGTGGAATGCATCCAATGAAGTGAGCTGTAGCTCACGAAAGCTTATGCTCTAATAAATTTGTTAGTCTCTAAGGTGCCACAAGTACTCCTTTTCTTTTTGTTCAGAATAGAGTTACCATTAAAGAATTTAGACCAAGATCTTTAAAAAAAAAAAAACAGCAAAAAATTTGCTGCCATCCACAAAGAGAACAAATTTACCTTCTCTAAATATTCTACCACTAAACTAATTTGCTGAAATAGTCAAAAAAGTGAACACAAAAACTGGCATGGACATGTTCAAATGAAATTTGTTTCAAAAACTGTGGTCCACAGCAGAACTGACACTGAAATGTCTGGATGTGCACAGAGTTTGGCATTTGAGAATGGTGTGGAGATTTTGAAAGTGTGCTTTGGTGCAACAGACTAATATTACTGCTTACAATATGCACCTTTGAGCCTTCAAAGTCCTCTGCCCTTTATTAGACACAATACACATTTTGAGCTATTTCCTCTGCTTGGAGATATTCATCAAGATATTCATCTGCCAAAGCCGCACTTAGACTGATCATGCGCAAGTGCCTGTGTAACTTCTGAAAATAGGCAGTTTGTGCCCATCTTTTTTTTTTCACACTCTAAACTCATCTTAGTTTCAACTCATCTTATCCAACCTCTCCCCACATAATGTGATCTCCTGCATGCACACATGCACGCACACATGGCTGCAGGACAGGCACACCTCTGACAATTCGTTACTGCTACTACCTAGTGTGAAGGCCTGCATATAGGTCACCTTCCCTTTTGCACACACACAGGTCTCACACTTCAGCTGCTTTATCAGGTGTCACAATTCTTTATTTTCAAATACTTTCCCCTCTCTCCCCTCTTAAAAAAAATATCAAGACACTTTTACACCCTCAGATTCTGTCTTCAGAGAATGTGACTGTAAAAAAAAAATTAGAAAATTCAGCCCATCTGATAAAATTTTAAACCAAAATCTATATGAATAACTATTATAAGAATCTTTCTAAACTAATGTAGTCCAGTGTTCTCTAGAATTATATTTCTTAGTTGATAATGTATATGCAGTCTCACTATTGGCTTCAATGAGAGTTGGATTGGACCATTAATTAGTAAAGAATTATTCCTCACAACACAGCTTCACAGTTCTGGTGCCTCTACATATGTTGATCCCCATTGTTGAAATCTGTACATGCAAGGAGGGCAGCATATCAAAGCTGAGTTCTATCTTATGAATATAAGAAGATATTTTTGCCGTCGGTGCTTATCTAGACAAAAACTCCCACTGACCACCATGGAAGTTTGGGTCCATTATGAATAGTGATTTGAATAAATTCTGGCTATTGACCATTTGACCAATCTTTTTATGAGTAAATTTAAGCAAATTGTAATTTTCAACATATCCATCTTCTATTTTCAAGCATAAGTCTTTGCTTACTGAAACCCAAAGCATGCTTTCTGGCATCAGTAGCATTTCATTTTTGAATTGCATGCAGTCTGCAGTTTGATTCATGCATACAAATCAGCTGAAAAATGGGTTTTGTCTAATTTTTTAATTAATCAGACTCTTGATGTATATTCCCCAAAGTGATTTGTCATTTATCATTTTCTGTGTTTTTACAACTTTGTAATGAAAGAATATGTGTTTTGTGGGATAAGAGAGAATAAATATAAAGCTGAATAAATTTCTGTTATTTGGAATTTTCCTATAGTATTTCGCCCTTTTTAATGTTCCCAGATATGCCCCAAGCCTCTTTTATGGATTCCCTTACTCCACTCAGCAGTACATTCCATAAGCCCCTTATCATCATTAAATTAATGAGGATAGTTAAACTCAAGCAGTTTGATAATCTATATTAGAGGGAACAATTTATCCCCATGAGTTTCAGCAAAAGGCAATTTTGACTAATTACATTGAGCATATTGAAATGTTAGTGTCTTCCCCAGGGGTACTTGTACCAGATTTTCAAATGTTGGTGGTAATGAATATAAAGTGACCCTACGTTTGGTGAATTAGAAGCCCCAAGTTTTTACTTTAATTCATGACCTGTACTTATGAATACCTGAAAGAACTCAGAGTATATCATCTCTGGGGTTCCCATGCTATTCAGAACAAAAATCTTCAGAATTACGGTGTTTATGTGTGTTTTTACTTTATAATCCATATGTTATAGTGCTCTTTGCTGTAATGCTGAAATGTGGACAGTTCAAATTTGATTTTTTTCTTTCAACTACTGCAAATCATGCAAATGCTGATAATTAAGTCTTTTTATAATAATCTTTTAAAGGATATTTTCAGGAACTGTGAACTGATTCACTTTAGTTTCTAAAACTGCTGAGTAGTAGAAGGCAGATATACTGGCCACTGGATAAGCAGTTTTCTGTTCCCTGACTGACCAGAGCAGGGGCTGCTCCAGGCTAGGGTGGACACATGACTCCAATTAGCCTGCAAAGAGTCAGTTGAAGCCATTAGGTTAATGGAACATCTGACTCCAATTAACCTGCAAAGAGCCAGGTGAGGCTCTTAAGCTAATTTGAACACCTGACTCTAATTAAGGGCCCTCTGATACGATAAAAGGGCTCACTCCAGTCAGGAGTGAGAAGACACTCTCAAACCACTGGAAAGGGAGCCCCAAGTTAATGGTGACGAAGGTATTAAGAGAGAGAAGTGGGCAAGCTGTGGGGAAGTGGCCCAGGGAAATGTAATAACTCTAGCAGTTAAAGGTCGGCTGCCAACAGCTGCTGCCATTAGGGTCCCTGGGCCGGAACCCAGAATAAGGGGTGGGCCCAGGTTCCCCCCAACCTGCCACTACAGAAATACCTCCGGGGAGGGCAAGACAGGCCCGTCAGGACGGGAGGCTAAACTGCTCTTGAATATAGCCCGTAGGGACAACAGAAACTGTGGGAGTTCTCTCACCAATCTCCTTGCTGGCTTATGATGGAAAGGGTTCAATAGACTGTACCCTGTCCCTAGAGAGAGAAGGGCTACGTGGAGGGTTACAGTGAGCTTCTGAGGCTAGCATAAACCGATGAGGACAAGGCGGACCTCTGCCACAATATATATACATATCTCCTTTATCCAACCAAAAATATCCCTTTAATTTCTGAAACTCCTGAGAAACTATAGTGACTCAGCAGTTTCAGAAATTAAAGTGATGATTTTTAGTTGAATAAAAGAATGATAATGGATAATGAATTGGTTGTATAAAGGAATGATTTTGGGGTTGGATACAGGAAAAAAAAAAGAATCCAAGATGTGATGGAGTGTCTGCGGAGACTGATCAAGCCCTCGGACCACTACCCGTTCCTACTTCTCCAGGTAGGCACCAATGATACTGCCAAGAATGATCTTGAGTGAGTCACTCCAGACTATGTGTCTCTGAGAAGAGGATAAAGGCGTTTGAGGTGCAAGTCATGTTCTCGTCCATCCCCCTGTTGAAGGAAAAGGCCCAGGTAGGAACCATCAAATTGTAGAAGTAAATGTGTGGTTATGCAGGTGGTGTTGAAGAGAGGGCTTTGGATTCTTCAACCATGGTATGTTGTTCTAGGAAGAAGGATTGCTAGGAACAGATGAGATCCACCTAACAAAGAGAGGGAAGAACATCTTCACAGGCAGGCTTGCTAACCTAGTGAGGAGAGCTTTAAATTAGGTTCTCTGGGGGATGGAGACCTAAGCCCTGAGGTAAGTGGAGAAGTGGGATACTGGGAGGAAACACAAGGAGGAGGGTGCAACAGGGGAGGCCTCCTGATTCATACTGAGAAAGTAGGTCAATCGGCTAGTTAACTTAGGTGTCTATATATGAACTCAAGAAGCCTGAGAAACAAGCAGGAAGAATTGGAAGTCCTGGCACAGTCAAGGAACTATGATGTGATTGGATTAACAGAGACTTGGAGGGGTAACTCACATGACTGGAGCACTGTCATGGATGGGTATAAACTGTTCAGGAAGGACAGGAGTGGGAGAAAAGGCGGGGGATCTAAACTATATGTAAGATACCAATATGATTGCTCAGAGCTCCAGTATGAAACTGGAGAAAAGCCTGTTAAGAGACTTTGGGTTAAGTTTAGAGGCAAGAGCAACAAGGGTGATGTCATGGTGGGCCTCTGCTCTAGACCACCAGGCCAGGAGGATGAGGCTTTCTTCAGACAACTAACAGAAATTTCCAGATCACAGGCCCTGGTTGTCATGGGGGACTTCAATCACTCTGACATCTGCTCGGAGAGCAATACAGCAGTGCACAAACAATCCAGGAAGATTTTGGAGAGTGGTCGGGACAACTTCCCTGTGCAGGCTCAATGTCTAGTTGACAGTCAATATCAAGCTGAGGGCTCCAGCGATCTGTCTTGGGGCCTGTTTTGCTCAATATCTTCATTAATGATCTTGATGATGGGATGGATTGCACCCTCAGCAGGTTCGCAGATGACACTAAGCTGGCAGGAGAGGTAGATATGCTGGAGGATAGGGATAGGATCCAGAGTTACCTAGACAAATTGGAGGATTGGGCTAAAAGAAATCTTCTGAGGTTCAACAAGGACAAGTGCAGAGTCCTGAACTTAGGATGGAAGAATCCCATGTACCGCAACAGGCAGTGGACAAACTGGCTAAGCAGCAGTTCTGCAGAAAAAGACCTGGGGATTACAGTGGACAAGAAGCTGGATATAAGCCAGCAGTGTGCCCTTGTTGCCAAGAAGACTAATGGCATACTGGGCTGGATTAGTAGGAGCATTGCCAGCAGATCGAGGTGAGTGATTATTCCCTTCTATTCAGCACTGGTGAGGCCATATCTGTAGTATTTCATCCAGTTTTGGGCCCCCCAGTACAGAAAAGATGTGGACAAACTGGAGAGAGTCCAGCAGAGGTTAACACAAATCATTAGCGTGCTGGGGCACATGACTTACAAGGAGAGGCTGAGGTAAGTGGGCTTGTTCAGTCTTCACAAGAGAAGAGTGAGGGGGGATTTGATAGCAGCCTTCAACTACCTGAAGGGGGGTTCCAAAGAGGATGGAGCTTGGCTGTTCTCAGTGGTGGCAGATGACAGAACAAGGAGCAATGGTCTCAAGTTGCAGTGGGGGAGGTCTAGGTTGGATATTAGGAAAAACTATTTTACTAGGAGGGTGGTGAAGCACTGGAATGGGTTACCTAGGGAGGTGGCGGAATCTCCATCCTTAGTGGTTTTTAAGGCCCAGCTTGACAAAGTGCTGGTGGAATGATTTAATTGGAATAGGTCCTTCTTTGAGCAGGGGGTTGGACTAGATGACCTCCTGAGGTCTCTTCCTACCCTTATCTTCTATGATTCTATGTCTATGAAATTCTGAGCATGGAGTGAGGACTCAATAGTCCTTCCTGCCAGGCCAAGATAGAGAAAGCAGAACTTTCGTGTCCAAAGGAAAGATTAGTGCATTAGTGTCAGAGGAAGCGTTTCTGCACTATGTAGGGGTAGGAGAATAGGCGGCTGGGGGAGGCTGAGCCCCAGCCACACACCTTCCACCCAAGGCCAGACCCCTTCTGCCCTAGGCCCCACCCCTTCTGGGGCCCATTCCGGGCCCCCATACCGGTAAGAATTTTATATTTCTTTTACCCCTGTCAAGGAGACATTATGCCTTCCAAAGATCACTACTCACTCCCACTAAGAAATATTCCACTTCCTTCCACTCAGTAAGTCTGAGGCTAATAATGAGATCATATCGAACCATATAAAGTCTCTGATTGGATGAAATAGTTCAGATAAATAAACACAGACCTACACCTAAGTTTGATCTCTAAGGGAACAACATATTTTGGTGCTTGAAAGTTTGGTTTGTTGTTTTAAAGTACTTTTCTGTTATTGTTGTCAGTAATATGCTTACTGATACTACCTTTATCTCTGAGATAATGGGCTCTGGAGAAAAAAGATAAAAAGGCTGCTACAAAAGGATATCTTGCTCAAATATATCATATGGACCTTCTGGCTGAAAATCAGCTGTAAAAAATGGAAGTATTTCTCTCTAGGCCAATCTTCTGCTAGGGATCCAACAGATTATTTTAGAAAAATTTTAAAAGCTCATAGCAAAGGGCAATTGAAAAAAATAATAAATACAAAGAAAAACTGTACTATAAGAAGTGCTTCTTTCTCAATATCTGATATAGTTAATAAGCCAAAGTAATCACGCTCTTGGGAATAACAATAAAAAGTCCTTATGGCACCTTAGAGACTAACACATTTATTTGAGCATAAGCTTTAGGGGCTAAAACCCACTTCATCAGATGCATGGAATAGAAAATACAGTAGAGAGGTATAAGTACACAGCATATGAAAAGATGGGAGTTGCCTTACCAAGTGGGGAGTCAGTGCTAATGAGCCAATTCAATTAAGGTGGAAGTGGGCTATTCTCAACAGTTGACAAGAAGGGGTGGAAATCACTTTTGTAGTGCTAATGAGGCCATTGTAACCAAGGACCAGCAACTACACACCACACAACAAAAACACTAACCCAGCAACCAAACCCTGCAACAAACCCTGGTGCCAACTCTGTACACATATGTATTCAAGGAACACCATCATAGGACCTAACCACATCAGCCACACCATCAGAGGCTCATTCATCTGCACATCTACCTCTGTGATAAATGCCATCATGTGCCAGCAATGCCCCTCTGTCATGTACATTGGCCAATCCGGACAGTCTCTATGTGTCCAAATCTGGACACAATACTCTAGTTGAGACCTTATCAGTGTGGAGAGAGTAGAATAATTACTTCTTGTGTCTTCCTTACTATACTCCTGCTAATACATCCCAAAATGATGTTTACTTTCTTTTGCAACAGTGTTACTCTGTTGACTCATATTTAGCTTGTAATGCACTATATCCCACAGATGCCTTTCTACAGGACTGCTTCCTAGGCAGTCATTTTCCATCTTATATATGTGCAATTGATTTTTCCTTCCTAAATGGAGTACTTTGCATTTGTCCTTCTTGAATTCCATGCTATTTACTTCAGACCATTTCTCCAGTTTTTTTAGATCAGTTTGAATTTTAATCCTATCTTCCAAAGCACTTGCAACCCCTCTCAGCTTAGTATCATTCACAAACTTTACAACTGTATTCTCTATGTCATTATCTAAATCATTTATGAAGATATTAAACAGATCCAGGCCAAGACCAACCCCTGCAGGACCCCACTCGATATGCCCTTCCAGCTTTACTGTGAATGACTGATAACTACACTCTGGGATGGTTTTCAACCATTTGTGTACCCACCTTAGAGTAGCTCCATCTAGGCTATATTTGCCTAGTTTGTTTATGAGAAGGTCACACAAGACAGTATCAAAAGCCTTACAAAGTCAAGATATCACACCTACCGCTTCCCCTGTTATCCACAGGGCTTGTTGCTCTGTCAGAGAAAGCTATTAGGTTGGTTTGACATGATTTGTTCTTGACAAATCAATGGTGACTGTTGTTTATCACCTTATTATCTTCTAGGTCTTTGAAAATTAATTACTTGATTAATTGTTTCATTACTTTTCAAGGTACTGAAGATAAGCTGACGGGTCTGTAATTCCCCAGGTTGTCCTTATTCCCCTTTTTATAGATTGGCACTATATTTGCTCTCTTCCTCTTCTTGTCTTCCATGAGTTTTTGAAGATAATCCTAAATATCTACTAAAAGTATTTAAAATGTACACAATAAATGTTAATGAATATTCTGTACTGGAGAGATTGCAGCCATTGACCTTTTCTGACATGAATTTTTTTCTATATTATTATTAAGACCCTGGACTCCAGAAGATGATGATTGAATTGCACAGTTACAATAAGAAAGTGGAAAAAGTGAAAATATAGTAAAAAAGCCTATTAAAATTGCCATATTGCCCTCATATTTTTACTATGTTTAATGTTGTTTCATTTCATTCATATTCAATAATTTCAGGAATACTGAACTATTGCTATCTTAAACAGATCTTTACAATTTGAATCTATATTGCAGTAAATTTGCATGTACAAGACATCTAACAGTGGGAAAAGGATAGTCTCATTTCAGATAAGAATCATCTTAAAATGGACTACAGAAACATTCCTATGCCCTGATCCTGCAAATATTTATGAATTCACAAAACTTTATGCACTAGAGCTGCCATAAGGAATTCAAGGGGACTGATTAAATCCTTGAACTGATTCATGTATATAAATCATGTGTAGGATTGAGGTCTATAATTGCATTTAGTGACCCAGAGCTGTGTAAAATTTCTCCTTTGCATGCAGGAAATAAAAAAGCTATACAATAAATGCAAAAAAATGTTATTCACTGTTTTCTACCATAGTGAATGCCCTTCCACAGGGATTCCTTCCTATTCCTCAAAGATATTCCCCTAAATCCACAGCCACTTCACATTATAATTATCATCTTTACAGAGTTTACTTTGCTTTCTTGCATGTTGTAGGTTAAGAGAGACAGAGTGAGGGATGGAGACAGAGAAATCTTTTAAACTGAAACAACCAAGAAAGCAAAGTAAACTCTTTAAAGATGACATAGGATATAATCTCCTCATACATAGATACAAGTTTAGGAACCAATAAAATACCATAATTTTCTTAGATGGCATGAAATATTTTCAGTAGATTTCCATTGTTCATGTAGCAAAGGTGGTGCCATGTTGCAATAACAGTCAATATGACAGGTGTTTAGTGTTTTTTCTGAAAGCTTTTCCTCTGGTATTTCCAGGAGTAAATATGGGCTGAGTCCCAATTACCCACTAAATGCTGCTACTTGAATTAACAGAAAAACACCTTTAAAAGGAAATTACCTCATAATTACTAGCAAAAAAACCAACAAATCGGGCAATTGGCATTTCTGGAATCTTTTTGCAGAGGGATAAATTAACTCTCCCCAATATTACTCCCTCCCTTCCTCCCTCCCCCTACAAATAATCTAGCAACCAAAATGGACAAAACAAAACTACCTTCACAAAGTTTCTTATAATAAAGTTTGTCAAGCAAAAGCTAAAGGTAAACTACCTTGATAATAACTTGGATACTCCCGGGCCCTTCTTTCTTGCTGTAGGATATAAGTTACTCCTATTGACTTCCAAGAGTTACTCATTTCCTGTAGCAACAGAGTTAGGATCCTGGATTAGGTGTCCTAGAATAGCTCGGTTCAGGGAAACAATGAGGGAGAGAGAGCAACTGGGTCAATTGCAGCATCTGAAAAATGAATTTGAAGGTATTTAGAATGCTTTACGTTGGTCTTCTGGTTGTGACACTATTGCAGCAAGTATTTGCTGCAATAATAAATCCTGGGGGGGAGGATTTACTATTTCTTTCAACCTGTGCCAGATCAACCCACAGATAATGTTCTGTGTGTCCCCTATTCAGAATCATGCATTAACTTCCCTAAAATCTACTAAAACAAGCCAAAACACATGCTCTCAACAATTGCTCTGCCATAGTTATGGATTTTCAGGCACTTGCAGATACTCCAGGAAAGAAGAGGAGAGTTGAATGTAAAGCCCACAGAGCTAAGCCTGCTTTCATGTGCACAGCACTTCTGATTTCACTGGCCTTTCCCGTAGATCTTGGGGGAAACTTGGTCTAGTCCAAAGCCCACTAAAACCAGTGGAAGGATTCCATTGACATCAAAGGACTTTGTGGCACAACCACTATAAGAAACATTCTGACTTCTTCCTATGCAGGTGCACAGTGGGACAAAAGGGTTCTCTGAACCCTGCTTCCCTGAAAGGACCAATATGACCATTTTGCAGGTGAACAGCACAGAGTTACTTCTTGCATTTAGTGAAGAACTTGCTAGTAGCACCTTAGACTTCATCTTTACTTAAACAATTTGGATGAGGGACCTGTTGTATGAATTTAATGACGTAATATAGGGGCTTAAAGATCAATACACCAGATTCCTTTCTGTTGCCTCTTATCTGGCCATGAGATTCTATATTTAAGTGTAATTTTCAAACAGATGTCCACTATTACGATGTCCAAAATCCATATTTAGGAACCTCAATATCCTGATTTTCCAAAGTGTTGTGCACGTACATTGAAGTAAATGGGAGCTGTAGGGTATCAAGACCTTTGAATATGACCACGTATTTTGACAACTCCCATCAAAAAGGTGAGGTCCAATCCTGCCCCCATTGAAGTAAATCACATTCTTGCCACTGTCTTTAATGGGAGCAAGACTGGACTCTGGGTTTCTGTTATTGCTTTTTACACAGAGTAGTAAAAGAATGAGTGTGTATGTGTATATAATAAATTAGCTGTTGCAGTGTTTTAATAGACACAAACCAACCTTAAAATGTCATTCCTATTGATTTGGCATACATTACTGATAATGCTTTTTGGAGCTGATTGGAAAATGTTAATGAAAAAGACATTTCTATGAAAAAGGAATTTCACTGAAAAACAGAAGTGACATTTTGATTCAAATAACTGATATGATGTTAGCCCCCTACATTGTAATTTCCTTGGGGCATGGAGCATAACATCTTGCTTGTCTAGTGAATGCCTATCACACAGCGGGTGCTGTCATATAGAAAGTAATAAACAAAAATATAATATCATACTGCCATTAATGTGAACTTTAATTAAAATTAAAATGTAAGCATAACAGTAGCAGAATGTTTTAAATGGAACCAAATAATGAAGAAACTCCATCTAGAGATTTAACTAACCACTGAGCCTGTACTCTGAAGAGAGGTATGAAGATGTTTTATACGGAGGAGAGTGTTTATCTTTGGGTAGATATCACCATCACTGTCAGTGTTTCCAGTATACCCATTTCCCCAGGATAAGGTTTGGGAATAGAGGCAGGAAATCAATGGGAATGAGGGAATGAAGGTGTTGCTGCAAGAATTGGATGCTATCTGAGAGATCCAGATTTGGGAATGTGGGACTCAGGAGCAGTGCAGCGGTGTAGTAGAAGTAGACAGAGTGGAATACAAGACCACTCCCAGCCTTCTCCATTTCATGAACTTCCTGTGTTTCATCAAAGCAGAGAGCCCCTCAGCTGAGAGCCACAAGAATTCATCAAGTGGAGAAGGGAGAAAAGCACCAGTGCTTTCTGACACCTGACTTTTCCTCCTCTAACTCTTATTGGTAAATTTATAGCCAACTACTTTTAACTATACTTGTCGTTCAATATTAAAAATGTTCAAGAGACCAAATAATGAAGCCTAGTTAACTTATTGTCAAAAAAGTAGTAAAATACGAAAAGGAAAGCTCTTACAGATACCCTTTTGTTCAAGACACAATCTTATCTCACAGCATGTTCACTTTATATAGCAGGTGTTTTTTGAAAGTACACTGCCAAAACTTCAAAAATCCAATCCAGCAGTTCCTTAACTTTTTCTTTACTTTTCCTTATCTCTGTTTTGGATACCACATTCCAAACCATTTGGGCATATAGGTGCATCCCAATGTGTTCTAGGACTCAAAATATATATTGGATTTGACAGGCTTCCTAGTTTCTCATGCCAAAGCTGAGTTCAGCTGTGCAAAGTGTTGTGCGTTACTTGAAATGGGTGAACAGAATTGTAGGAAGAGCATAATGCATTCAGTTACCATAACTTCCCCACATTTATATATAATGTATATTACCATTCATGTGGTGAATATTATGCCTAACATATATGTATTGGCTAACAGTCCTCTAAATGGTGCTGTGATTATTGTCATATCAGAGCAGACCTTTGCCATATTGATATATAAAGTGGAAGTAAGATTTTATGTGAGATCTATACTGTTTTAGCAAACTAAAAAAGCAACAGTATATAATTACAAAATTAAAACTAGTATTCTCTATAATACAAGCAAAGCTTTAAATGCAACTTTTATCCAAGTCTGAGACATTACTATTTGAAGATTGCCATCACGGTTAAGATTATTCAGGACTTATTCTGCTTTGTTCATGTCATTGGTAAACTAAATAATGAAGGAGTAAACAATAAATTTAAATTTCATAACAATGATAGTTCAGCATTCATGTCCACAAGAGACTAAGTGTTGCCTACACCCCAACTGGGGGCAATCCTCAAAGAGGGGAGGGTGATATAAGAATGAGAGGTGGTGGCCTCCAATTACTGCTCCTCCTCCCGTCTCTCTGCTCATGACATCAACTCTCGAAGAACTGAATTAAGGGTGGTGATCCCAGGCTGAAAGGAGATGCAGCCTGTGAAGTTTACTATAGTGTATTGTATTTCCTTTGCATTTAAGTTCACTTAGCTTGTTAAATTAGGTATCAGCTTGCATATTATTCTTTATGTTCTTTTGTAACCAATCCCGATTTTTATGCATCAATGCTTTTAGTCACTTAAAATATATCTTTCTCTTGTTAATAAACTTATCTTATTGTTTTATCTTAACCAATGCGTTTGGATTAAAGTGTGTAGGAAACTCCATTTGGGATAGGCAGGGCCGGTGCATATATTATTTTCTTTTGATGAAATGATGGACTTGCTATGAGCTGGCATTGTTCAGTAACATGCTGGACAGTACAAGATGCATGCTTCTGGGAGAACAAAGTTGGGACTAAGAATTTGTAAGTGTTTTCTGGTAGGTAATTCATGAGTGACTGGTCAGAGTGCTCATGTATTTCACTAAAAGTGAATTTGCATGCTGAAGGCTGTGTGAGCAGAGCAGGTGTGAATGTTCTGACAGCAAAGCAGTGTAAAAGGTACCCCAAGCTAGAGAATTAAGGGGATACCACTCTTCAGTGGTCCAGAATGTATCCCGGGTAATGTCACAAACATATAGGACAAGCTTATCTTTAAAAAGGGTGCTAACATAGTATTTATAAATATACGAGATGACTTATTAAGAGCTTTAAAATTATTAAGACTGTATCTTAGGAAACAAAACAAAAAAGTGAAAAGAATTAAACGGTTAATTAGGCAGGCTATCTGTTACCTTTCCACTCATGAGCTCCCTTATTATTTTTGGCCATCATTATATCTTCTACTTCCTTTTTTATTTCCATTTCGATCTTGTTTACTTTTAAACCTTCTTTCAGTTCTTTTGTTTCTTGATTTGTTTAACTGTTACTTCAAATCATGAATATCAGGAGACATTTTTGTGCCTTGTGTCCCACAGAGGGGAATGGCCCCTCTCCCATTTAGTCACATATTTTCAGAGCTCCCTTATTTTTTTCCAGACATCATTACTGCTAATTTTTATACTCTGGTATTTTTGCTACCTTGCTGTATCTGAACATTTAGCCCAGAAAATGGTTTACTGTATTTAATATTTTTATATTCTTAAGTATCTTTATGCCTAGAAAAGCAGTTTTTCTCTCAGTATTAGGTTATTTGCTGAAATAGCTTTTATGATAAACTTTTTCCTGCTAGGCTACCTGTGCTGAGGCTATATGTAGGATTTGTAATCACCAAAGTCTTACTTCTATGTGACTTACTTCCAAAACCCAGTTGGCCAGATCATGATTCCTTGTCAACTGGTCTTGGCTAATACTAACCAAATGTCTCCTGATTAGCGCACCAATCTATTGCTAAATTGCTCTCATGGACCTTTAAATGCTTGATTTCTGCTCCCCGACCCACAACAATTAGAGCCCCAATTCCTCAAGGCTTCTCACATGCTTAAAGTTAGGCATGTGCTCACTACATTTCTGAATCTGGGCCTAAGAGGTTAGTTTCCCTCTCATGTCTTATGTTAGTTATGTTAATTTTTTTTTCTCTCTCTCTCCCCACTCTCTTTTTTAATTGAAAGCTTAATTTTAATTTTCAGCAGATATTTGGTGACTTGTATTAAACTCACTGGAAACATAACCCACAGTAGTGTTACAAATTGAAACATATAAAAACTTTTAAAAATTAGACTTTAACCACCTAAATAGTGGTTTAGTGACCTTGTTATGAATTAGACGAATCCAGTAAATAGAACTTTCTCTCTTTCCTGCTTTCTGTTTTATTGCTACAATGTAGTACATATATCCCTAGAAGAAAACAACAACACTTTTTTGAACTCTGATGAGTATGGTATTTTTAAGGTATGATAATTCGAGTATACCTTGTCAAAATCAAATCACACTTTTAAAGATATTGTCTACATAAGATCAAGACCACACCAAACAAGACTGATATGGCCTTATTTGTGGACTTCAGAAGTGGAATCAAAATTTATCTTATTAGAATTTAATTGCAATTTTAACTATGGATTGACTGCTCTTACCCCACAATCATGAGAACATTATTGCTCATGACTAAAAAGGGCTGTGGCAGTATTAAACTGACAGGAATGTATGGGAAAGTGTCGGCTTCATTACATCACTATTTTTTTTTTACTTGCACTCTAAAATCAGCCCAGGCTGAACATGCACTAGTGCTAAATACTGTATAGCTTCACATGAGAAAATATAATGTGTCTTAGCAGTTTCTTAGTAAGACTGAAACTGAAAAAAATGTTTGTGCTCACAGTTTTATAGAAATTAATTTGGCAAAAAATCCAATAAATAGAATGATGGACCTTCAAACTGTGAGCCTCAGACCCAACATCAGTATCTCACAGAAGAAATTAACATATTTTTGCGTATTGTAGTAGATAACAAAATCCTACAATTATATTAACCAGCATTCTACTTATGAATAAGTCTTTTGTATCTACAAATCTATTGCTCTATACTGATCAAAATGAAAAGCTATTTATAGTTAGGTTGAACCACAGTAGGTGACCAACTGAAGGAATATATGTAATCATTAATGGAATGTGTATGATATTTTACTCTGACTCTGTTGATCCATGAAGAATTTTGAAGGACCACTGGAGATTGACAAGGAAAGTTTGTTATCAAATGTGTTCAGTGATTGATAAAATAATGATCCATTGATTGATGTTTAGTAATAAGAACCACTTATTGTCACAGGTGGTCTTGGTAATAATGGTTTGGTCTCAGATGTCTTTAGCTTATTGATTAGGTAAATTCAGACATCTAAGATAGAACTCGCAGTTAGAGAAATCATAGGAAAGAAATTTCATTGTTCCAAGCCCTGTATAAGGAAAGAATTTTTGGGAGTTAAGACAGAAGTGAATCAAGCTGCTGACACTTCTCCAGTGACAAGATTGGTAATTTATGTATTCCTTTCTGTATTCCATATCATGCTGTATTAATCCTTGATTATGTAATCCCTGATCAACTAAATTTCAAATGAGCCAGCTATCTTAATCTCATGCTATTAATATTATCATTATTAAATCTGAACACACATAATCATGATTACTCTTAGTGTGTACAAAAGGTCAATAGAACTGTTGTAATCCCATAAAAGTATAAAGGCCTTTTACTGGTCTAGACTGGAAGGACCAAATTTCAGTTTTGAAATATCTTTATATCTTTTTTTATACTCATTGATCCATAATGAATGAGTGCATAAAATTTCAAGAGTCTAGGTTAACAGGAACAAGGAAATAAATAGTGTGTATGTGTCAAACAGTGAGTGACCTGCCACACATTTTTAATAACAGATATAATAATGTAATCTTTAGAAAAAGTGTATATGTAGATGTGAGGGTACAATCGAGACTGTTGAACTTATGTATCCCTTTAACTTTCCAGAGCAGCCAAGCAGGGTGCCTTTTATAATGCTTTGCTAGTGAAAAGCAGACTCTCCAGCCTTTGCTCACACACAGCCATTAGCATGTAAAGTTACTCCTAGTTAAGTTACATGAATGCATTCCCAGCCACTCATGAACCAAATAGAGGCTGAGACCTGCAAATTCTTAGCACCAGCCTTGCACCTCAAGAAATGTGAATTTTGTGCTGTCCAGCACACTATTGAACAATGCAAGTTTATTAATAGTACATCATTCCATCAAATGAAATGATATGCACCAGCCTTTGTTAACCTGAGTAGAGATTCCCCAAACACTTCAACCAAAGCACACTTGTTTAGATAAAACAATAAAACAAGCTTATTAACTGGAGACAGAGAGATTTTAAGTAATTATAAGTGATAATACATAAAGATCAGAATTGGTTACGAAAGAAATAAAAGATAACCGTGCAAGCTATTTCCTATGCTTTACCAAGACAAATAAGATTTAAAGTAAATAGGTTTCTCTGATTCAAAAACCTTCAGCAGTACATACTTACTGGAAAGCCTTTCTGGTAGGACTACTCCCCCCAGTTCAATAATTCTCCTATTGTCTTTCAAGCTATCTTGCTGCTGTGAATGAAGATGGGAGAAGAGAGATGGCCAGAGGCCTTTTTCCCCTTCTTATACTCTATTCTTTTGCACTAGAAAAGTCTTTGCTGGGTCAGGGGTCAGCAGTTCCATTGCATATGTGCTCTGCCAGCTGTCCTTCAGGTGAATTGTAAATATTTTGTTCATAACTCCCCTGTTGGTGAATCTACGATTGAACAGGTATTGGCTTTTTAGCACCCTGCTGGTGTGAAAGTGTGTCTTTGCCTCTGAAAAACTCATTTAAGCCTGCTTTCTAACTTTGTAACATGTAACAGTAAAATCATTGTTATACAGTAGAATCTCATAACTTTACATACCAAGTTGCCACACATATTTTACTAGGATAATAATGTTCAGTAGGATATGAGTTCTCAAAGGATACCTCACAAGGTGTACTTTGTACACAATATATCGGAATCATATTACAGTGGTGAATATGGGGCATAAGATGTCACATGGAGTACAGTGTGTCTCTCTCTTTATACATACATAGACACACACAGTCCCAAAAAATAGTTAATGTGGAATGTAGCTTAACTGGAAGTGCCTCATACCCTTCCAGAACACTGAGTGTGCCTAAACTTAAACTTTTAAAAACTATGAAACGCTGTTAAAGTACACACCAGGCCTACCTTAACTCTGTGTACTGGAGTGGGCAAGATTTCACCAGGCTAAAGTTACCAAGAATTTCCATTTTGTTCATTTTGTTGACCAAAAAAATCTGTTTAATGACTAAGATGCTTTAAAATGTGTATTATAATTTGTGAACTGCTTGATTTTTATATAAAAAAGACAAGGGGGGTATGATAATGTGTTTTTTTTTGGACCAGCTACTGTTGATGAAACAGACAAGCTTTCAAGCTTGTCTCTTTCACCAACAAAAGTTGGTCTAATAAAATATATTATCTTACCCATCTTGTTTTTCTCATATCCTGGGACCAACCCGGCTACAACAATGGATATTTATATGGCAAATTGTGGGCAGGAAATATCATTTTAGTTTTTCTATGACTTTTTTAGAAAGGGTCTTGTTACTAATTTTTTTTATAGTGTCAGGCATTTTCTTCTGACCTCTTATCCCAAGGAAATACAGATCTTGAAGGGGTGAAATTAATAGGTACAACCTTTTGATTTGTGTAGACTGGATGGATTTGTGTAGAAAAGTGAAAGTTGTTTTCTGTATTTATCATGACAAATTTAAGATACTGTTTTGATGGGTGACAGTATTCCACTAATGCAAATAGCTCTACATTAGCCTATGTTGACTTTGCACCAGACCTTAGAATATGTGTGCATTCCCTGATGCTCAGCAACACTTTTGGTCATGTTGACATTGATGAGAGTCACACCAACTTATTTTTCTTTGACCACACTCAATCCCAATGTTCAGGAAATGAGTGAAGAGCATGTTTCATGATTACTTTACCATAATTCAGCTGTTTATTAGAGTGTTTCATCTTTCTTCTTAATGCTATTTTCCTTGACCATGCTTCTAAAGTAAAATTTGAGTATTTAAAAAACTTTCAAGTAACATCCTTTTAAGTATAAGCTTTGCTATCAGGACAAGACTTATGGAAGGAGGGTCTGGGGAATGTAGGCAGGTAACAGTTAATGTTCAAAACATGTGTCAAGGTTCCTTCTCTACTTTGAACTCTAGGGCACAGATGTGGGGACCTGCATGAAAAAATCCCTAAGCTTATTTTTACCAGCCTAGGTTAAAACTTCCCCAAGGTACACTCTATTTTACCTTTTGCCTTTGGACTTTTTTGCTGCCACCACCAAGCGTCTAACAAATATATATATATATATATATAACAAGGAAAGAGCCCGCTTGGAAACATCTTTCCCCACAAAATCCTCCCAAACCCTATACCCCCTTTCCTGGGGAAGGCTTGATAAAAATCCTCACCAATTTGCATAGGTGAACACACACCCAAACCCTTGGATCTCAAGAATAATGAAAAAAGCAATCAGGTTCTTAAAAGAAGAATTTTAATAGAAGAAAAAGTAAAAGAATCACCTCTGTAAAATCAGGATGGTAAATACCTTACAGGGTAATCAGATTCAAAACATAGAGAATCCCTCTAGGCAAAACCTTAAGTTACAAAAAGACACAAAACCAGGAAACTACATTCCATTCAGCACAGCTTATTTTCTCAGTCATTTAAACAAAACAGAATCTAATGCATATCTAGCTAGATTACTTACTAAGTTCTAAGACTCCATTCCTTTCTGTTCCCGGCAAAAACATCGCACAGACAGACACTGACCCTTTGTTTTTTCCTGCCTCCAGCTTTGAAAGTATCTTGTTTCCTCATTGGTCATTGTGGTTAGGTGCCAGTGAGGTTATCGTAGCTTCTTAACCCTTTACAGGGGAAAGGGTTTTTCCTCTGGCCAGGAGGGATTTTAAAGGTGTTTACCCTTCTCTTTATATTAATGACAACATGCATTCTCAGAAAGCTGCTTAGGATAAACTTCACACTCACAGTACAAATGTGAACTTTCGGTTCAAGAGCTATAGCACATAACTTTGAGCCATTGACTTATGATGATATGAAGCTGACTAAAACACTCTAACTTACAGCAGAGTTCCAGTCCTGCTGCACATGCTCAGATGACTTTCTCTGGCTTATCAGCTTCGCTTGTGACACATTTAGATCCAACTTTACTCTGAATAACTTTTTTTATATATAATTGGTTCCCCAAACGGGCAGTGGTGTCATATACTGTCTGTGATGAGTTTGGGAAGAGACAACACAGCTTTTTGAAAAGGGAAATTATGCCTAACCCATATATTAGAATTATTTGAGGGTGTTAACAAGTATGTTAGCAAGGGTGATGCAGTTGCTACACTGTACTTGGACAGGACTTTCAGAAAGCCTGAAAATCAAAGGTTTCAGAGTAGCAGCCATGTTAGTCTGTATCCGCAAAAAGAAAATGAGGACTTGTGGCACCTTAGAGACTGACAAATTTATTTGAGCATAAGCTTTACGAAAACTTATGCTCAAATAAATTTGTTAGTCTCTAAGGTGCCACAAGTCCTCCTTTTCTTTTTTTTTGAAAATCAAAGGTTCTTCAAACTAACAGTCATAGGATAACAGGGAATGTCCTCTCATGGATCAGTAACTGGTTTAAAGACAGTGCAGTTCTGATCACCCCATCTCAGAAAAGATATATTATAATTGGAAAAGGTACAAAGAGAGCAACAAAAATGATTAGGGATATGGAACAGTTTCCATACAAAGAGAGATTAAAACAAATGTGACTTAATTTCTCATGCCCCATTAGGCTCAAACTTGGGTCTGGCAGCACGCTGACAACTTCTTACCAGGACCCATGAAGCCCAGTCTCAGTTTGAAGCTCTGCTCCTGAAGTGCTATTGACAGAGTTCCAGAACAGCTGATTGGGCCCTTGATCATACTTAAACCAGCAGCAGGAACCAGAATAATTGGGCTTTGCCCTGCTCCCACTCCTGCTCCCACTCCCACTCCAGCTTCCGCTCCCGGACTTCCTGGCACCCTGACTTGTCTTTACTCCTGGTGTTTGATTGTGTTTCCTGACATACAGTTTGTCTTCTGCCTCTGACTCTTTGGTATTCTGACCTGCCTTACTCTGATTCCCAGCTTGTGGATCTGAGCTCAAGTTTGCCTCCTGCTTCTGATCTTTCAGTAAGTAGACCCAGCTAAACTGATTCTTACCTCCTGTCTAATGACTGTGGACTCTGGCTCTGACAACTAGGTTTTGCTGTCCTTTATTCAGCTATGACATTATCTTAGAAAAAAGATGAGAAGAGGGAATATGGGAGAAGTCTATACAATCATGAAATGTATGGAAAAAGTGAAAAGAAAAGTGTTATTTACCCCTTCACATAACATAAGAACTAGGGCTCAACCTATGATATTAATAGGCAGCAGGTTTAAAACAAACAAAAGGAAGTACTTCTTCACACAACAAACAGTCATCCTGTAGAATTCATTGCCCAGGGATGTAGTGAAGGCCAAAAGTATACCTGGGTTCAAAAAATAGAGAAGTTCATGGAGGATAGGTCCATCAATGGATATTATCCAAGATGAGTGGTTGGCAACCTGCAGCCCACAAGCCGCCTGCGGCCCATTGGAGTAATTTGTTGGCGGGCTGCAAGACAGTGTTTACATTGACCGTCCACAGGCACGGCCTCCCGCAGCTCCCAGTTGCCATGGTTATTCCCTAGTTTGAGCCTCAGGTGTTGAAAAAATAGTTACAAGAACTGTAACATTTTGATGACATGATATTTTTAGGGGAGCTGTAGAAATGCATAGTTAAAAAGATCCTGACCTGTACCCCGGAGCCCTGAAAAAGCATAGAAAATATCAAGGTAACACAAGTAAGCAAGTGGATTTTACAGAATTTAGAAAAATCAGCTAGTATCAACTTTAACTAGTGTGTGTGTGTGTTTGTGTATACACACGCCTATACACATACATAAATGACAGTCTTTAAAGAATAGTTGTATACTGTACTGATTTTTTATAGGTGAAATCCTCAAATTGTGGAATTAGAAATGCTGGAGAAATATATACTTATAGCAGCATGAATTAAGCTACTATTTTCTGTAGCGAGAAGCTTCTTGCTGTCAATTACATAGGAAACTGAGCATATTTTTCTAATCACAAGTAGTGGAGTCCTCATTTTTAAAATAAAACAACATTTTCTTTAAAGCTGTAATGCAGTGTCATGTGTTTGTCACATTATGTCACCCTTCGTCAGGTACATGATATGAAAAACCTACTTCATAACTTTAAATAGAGGATAGCAAAGTTTTCAAGAACTTTTATGCACATTTTGATCTCTGCAAAATACATCCAAAGAGGTAGAAAATTGCTGATTACTGTATTATTTTTCCAAGCTGATACTAACTGAGGCCTGGCATACACTGGACGGGGAGGCGGGGGGAAAGGAATCGATCTAAATTACGCAACTTCAACTACGTGAATAATGTAGCTGAAGTCGATGTACTTAGATCTACGCACCGCAGGTCTTGACTGAAAGCACACAGATTTGGAAGTGCCTGTGAATCTAACTTTAGACAATCTCAGAAAACCACAACTGGCCTAAAATCACTTCTTCCCAGCTGATAATTCCTGCGTAAAATCAAGAGCAGTTTCTGTGCTGCACAGCTGCAGGTGTTAGTTTGAGTTGGTTGAGTCCCTTATGTGTATAAACTGAATACTGATCTTGATAATGAAGTGAGTAGTTTGGAATTGGTTGCTTGCCATGTTATTGTTGCAGAACCTATTCCATTAGTTATAGTATACTATCAGCAGTCATTATTTCTTAATCAATAGAAAGTGACCTACAAAATGTTTTGTGTGGAGATTTGTTTGTGGGAATATGCTACTGAAAGGAGATGCTATCACTGTTTTTGTTTGTTCATTTTTGTTTCCTGCACCACACATTTAAATAAATCACCCTGCAGTATAGTAGTGAAGCAGCTACCATTTTGCATTTCAGTTCAGATGTCAAACATTAGAGTAAATCACTGTACTCTCCCTCTCATACATATTATATATTTGTTCTCTTTTTTTATCTTTGTTTTCCTTAATCTGAAATTAATTTCTTTTAGACTGAAAACAATATGTTTCTGACTTTTTGTATGAGGAGAAAAGAAATGTTAGGCATTTTTGTGAATAAAGAAAATAGTCATATATATTATTTGTATTAACAAAGAAAACTCTAAAATTCAAAAGCCAGTGGGATGTATACGACATAGGGCAAGTCCCATTTACTGTGAATCTTTCATATATGTATGAAACACGTCTGTTTTCCGAGGTAGTGATCAAACATGCACAGGAAGCATTTATGCAGATTTTTAATTAAGAGCATGACAGTAACTGTTTTACCACATACTCATAAGAGCACTGCTTTAAAGCCAGAAATACAACCTCTAGCAGTCATATGAAAGTAGGCCCTGTATGAGAGTAGCATTGTCACCTTCCCCTCTCTTCTCTCTTCTTTGATCCTGCAGGTTGCTCACCATTGTTTAGGCCCCAGAAGCTATGCTAAGGTGCCTTTCTCCTTGAGGATAGACTGGGGGGACCTTCCTCACACAATACAGCAGAATTTCTAATAACAAGTTTGATTTAAAAAAGAGAGGAAAATGTAGTGAGAACAAAAATAAATGATTCTCTCAAAATACCTAGATTTACACTTTATATAAGGTAAACGAGGCAAGAAAATTTCAGCTAACATAATAGAAAAAGAAACACATGCTGACCTGTTCAGAAAAGCAGTCTTGGCTCTGATGCCAGAGTCAGAGTTCCAACCCTATGCTGTCCCTAGACACACAGAGAGATGTCTGAGCTCCTTGTGTTCAGAGATCTCCTCTCCCAATCACCCCTGACTCTGGCTAAATTTGCCAGTTCAGACATGACTCCTTTCCACTAAGGTAGCCACCCCCATTTTCCCAATTAATTTTCTCCAGTTACCTGAACACATAACAAAGGTTTGGACATGTTATTTTCTTGAAGGCTTTGTGTAGATAAGGCTTACAAGATTGCAAATGGAAGATAAAATGACTTTTAATAATTGTCTTTCAAAGGCTTGATAATCCATCTTAGTTACTGCATGACAGAGATCAATCTGCCCATCCAGTAGAGTTCTTTCTGGTGGGTCACACACATTGTTCATTGAGCAATGTAGTTTTGCCTGGCTGGGTGGAGTTTCTTCTAAATCTGATCCCTACCTCCTTTAGTTATTAACTATTTTTTTCTTGACAGACAGTCTGTCTCATGGATCTTTTAACAACCTTATTTAAACATATTCCTACTCATAGAATTTGAGTCCGTTATTCATGATATCCCAAATTAAAGATGCTATCATCTAACATTTAAGACTAAGTAAAGAACAAAATGTATTTTGGTCTCTTAGAGGAGATCATATGTTTCTCAATGAAAGAAGTATAACCATATGATTAGATCATTATTGGGTGCACACAGTAAATAACAGATTAGTACAATATTCAGATAACAAACAGTTTACATATTAAATTGTTATTATTCCAGAAACCCGAATGATTAACAGAGTAACTCCCAGCAAACTTCAGCATTTTATACAACTCTTTCTAAATATCCTCGCCAAGACTGTGACTCTTTCTCACCCACAATCTTACATCGAGAGTAGAAATCAAGATTATATCTGATGCTACAAGTAAGCCCTATCTGATACTTCGAGTCCCTGAGCAAAATATACTGAGCTCTTCTCAAAATGATTCACAAGATACGTTTCCCTTATTCAATTGTTTTTTAAAGAATTGTCATCAAATTTCCCTAATTTAGGAGTCAGAGCCATTCACCTCTCAGCAATGTTTCCGTTCTCTTATGTAAGAGTGGAGCCAGACTGCTGAAAATGTTGCTGGTATTGTTGGAGTTAAATGGTATCAAGGTAACAATTTGTAAATAATCAGTGCAGAGCAGGTTGGAAACTGAAATTTCAATTCTATTCAAAATGCTGAATTAGAACAAAGTCAAAATTTCAAAATTTTCCACAGAATGAAAATTCTGATCTTGATTTACAGCCATTGAAACATTTCAACAACATCAAAACATTTCATTTCTATGTCAAAACAACACAATACACAATGTTTAATATAATATATTTGCTAACAGAATATTGTGATAAATATTTTAATATATATAAGACAAAGCAAAGTGAATCAATATGCTAAAGATTATTTTGTTAACAAGATTTAAAGTTGTTTAGGCATTTTTTCTGGCAAAAAAGTCACAATTGACAGATTAAAATCATTTCAATTTCAATTAAACTGCATTTCTGGACAGAAAACTATTCCATCAAATATTTTTCCATCAGCTCTAAATCAGTGCAAAGTTAATTGATACTGAGAGAGACATATCCTTCTAAATCCTATACTTTTGTTGAGACTCTAATGTCATTGTCTAAATCCTTTTCCCAGCATAACTCAGGTAGATGTACAGTGCTTCATCTAGAAGAGATTAAGTAGAAGAGTTTAAAAGAATTATCCCTCTCCTACTTGAGCAGTAATAGCCCTTCTGAACTAAGAGCACAGGAAGACATGTGAACCGCAAGAGATGGGCAGAGGTTAGATTTGAGTCCACAGTATAGAGATGATAAAAGAGACCTTTAGAATGGCTATTATGGTTGGATCAATAGTCTGTGGGAATTATTGATATGCATCTGATTTATTGCTTTATTTATATCTCCCATTTTTCAGAAACAATCCAACATCCTTTTAAAGACACAGCACCTTCAAATTTTACACTGTTATTTTATGTATCCCTGAGTTCTGAGTATTCCAAATTCATCGTACTTTCCTGATCTTTCCCATTGTATACTACACCTGTCCTTTGATATTTTGTTTAATTAGATTATAAACTCTTTGGAACTGGAATCATATATTTCTTTGTGTTTTTACGGTGCCTACCACAAAAAAGACTCAATCCAAATTCAGCGATGTAGGCACCACTACTACAATGACAAAAAAAGAGTTATCAGAAGGGGAAGTGGAGAAGAAAAATGTGTGCAGAGGGTACTGAGGACAGAACTCACGGCAACACCATGAGAAGGGACCAAAGGAGGAAGAAGACTAACTATAGTAGCTTTGAAGGAGCAGTCAGCTACACAGAAGGAAAGCTAAAAAAAAAAGAAATTCATAGAAACACAAGGATGAGGGGACCACAAGGAGACGAATTTGAAGCACCTGTAATAGACAAACCACAGAGAGGCGTTACAGAGTAACAAAGGAGGGAAGATAAGGAGACAGTAATGGGGGAAGGGGATTAGTGATGATTTCTTAGGATGGGGAAACAACACTCCTGTGGGAGAAGAGAAAGGAGCCTGATGAAAGAAAAATTGGCAAGAGACAAAGAAGGGAGGAGGGACAGCGAAAGGGTAAATAACTGAAGGAGATGGGTATTTTCAGGTCCCTCAATCTCTCAAAAAGAAAAGGAGTACTTGTGGCATTTTAGAGACTAACAAATTTATTAGAGCATAAGCTTTCGTGAGCTACAGCTCACTTCATCGGATGCATTTGGTGGAAAAAACAGAGGGGAGATTGATATACATACACAGAGAACATGTAACAATGGGTTTATCATACACACTGTAAGGAGAGTGATCACTTAAGATAAGTCATCACCAGCAGCAGGGGGGGGAAAGGAGGAAAACCTTTCATGGGGACAAGCAAGGTAGGCTATTTCCAGCAGTTAACAAGAATATTAGGGGAACAGTGGGGGTGGGGAATTCCTCAAGGGCTTCTTTTCCATGGGTCCAGATGATGAAGATGTCATCAATGTAGCGCTTTGGCACCCTGACAGCAGGATTGTCTGGCTATGTAGACTCCCTTCTCAGGCCCTACGTTACCAGCACTCCCAGCTATCTTTGAGACACCACTGACTTCCTGAGGAAACTACAGTCCATTGGTGATCTTCCTAAAAACACCATCCTAGCCACTATGGATGTAGAAGCCCTCTACACCAACATTCCACACAAAGATGGGAAGGACGACCCATCACTCTCACAGATCTTGGGAGATACAGATAGCCCCCCAATCTGAAGCAAATACTCACCAGCAACCACACACCACACAACAGAACCACCAACCCAGGAACCTATCCTTGCAACAAAGCCCGTTGCCAACTCTGTCCACATATCTATTCAGGGGACACCATCATAGGGCCTAATCACATCAGCCACACTATCAGAGGCTCGTTCACCTGCGCATCTAATGTGATATATGCCATCATGTGCCAGCAATGCCCCTCTGCCATGTACATTGGCCAAACTGGACAGTCTCTACGTAAAAGAATGAATGGACACAAATCAGATGTCAAGAATTATAACATTCAAAAACCAGTTGGAGAACACTTCAATCTCTCTGGTCACTCGATTACAGACCTGAGAGTGGCTATTCTTCAACAAAAAAGCTTCAAAAACAGACTCCAACGAGAGACTGCTGAATTGGAATTAATTTGCAAACTGGATACAATTAATTTAGGCTTGAATAGAGACTGGGAATGGATGAGTCATTACACAAAGTAAAACTATTTCCCCATGTTATTTCTCCCCCACCCCCCACCCCACCCCCCACTGTTCCTCAGATATTCTTGTTAACTGCTGGAAATAGCCTACCTTGCTTGTCACCATGAAAGGTTTTCCTCCTTTCCCCTCCCTGCTGCTGGTGATGGCTTATCTTAAGTGATCACTCTGCTTACAGTGTGTATGATAAACCCATTGTTTCATGTTCTCTGTGTGTGTATATCAATCTCCCCTCTGTTTTTTCCACCAAATGCATCCGATGAAGTGAGCTGTAGCTCACGAAAGCTTATGCTCTAATAAATTTGTTAGTCTCTAAGGTGCCACAAGAACTCCTTTTCTTTTTGCAAATACAGACTAACACGGCTGCTACTCTGAAACTCAATCTCTTAGTTTCAGTCAATAAAGATTTGGTACCAGATAGTCAGCTGGCATAACTAGATACATCTTTGACATCATGGAGCTATGATGATTTACACCAGCTGAGGATCTAGTCCTTTGAATTTAAAGGCAAAAGCCTTCTATTTACTTATTCTAATATTGGCCCTAATAGATGGGTCTACATCAAATGGGGGCAAAAGCCAGTGGATTTATGTTTTTTAAAGATTAATATCATGGGTAGGCATGTAAACTTATGTATCTCCTCAAATTTCCTTATCATAATGGTATATATTTTGTCTTGTGTCTAAGGCTACACAGCAAGGATAAAGATGAGAAGTGTAAACCTCACAACAAGCCCTCTAGTTAGTCCAAGCATAGCTGTTAGAAGAGCACTACAAGATTTGTTAGAGGATCCTGATGCTTTTGAAATAATTTTCTCTATATCCAAATGTATGTCCTGCCCCATAAAATATAACCCTATTTTATTTCATCAAACACCTTTGTGGCATCAACCAAAAATGTGTAAATAGGATTTCCTAGCTGGCATGACCAATAAATTATACTTAGCACATGTCTGGTGCTATCTAGCAACATCTGGCCCACTGAACTCAGCTGACCTGGGAATATGCATTTTGGCAGGTGTGTCTGCAGTCTGGGAGCCAGGATCTATTTAAACCACTTTGCAGTCACAGTTTATAAGACTGGTTTTGATCCTTAATTGGTTTATTAATCTGAGTCAATTTTGCTAAATGAATAGGAAGCAGCACTATTCACTTTTCTAATGGGTAGTGTGTCATCCAATTAAAGAGGATTATTCTGATCCTTAAAACAAGTACAGAATAGAACAGAAATAGAAAATATCACTCCCTCATTGGAATGTTCCTTCTCCGGCCTCCTTGAAAGCCAATACAATCTTCTCTTGACTAAATGGGAAATCTAACTTCACCCAGTAGCTCCGTATATACGTAGCTATCTAGTTTGTGGACTGCTTTGTTTCACATCTCAGTGCCATCATTTGCACCTGCTATTATTTGTGACCTCAAAATTGAGATTGTAATTATTTGTGGGAGCAAAATTATGAGCACAAAATTTGAAGACACTACAAAAATGTGCCCCATATGATCTTTTACAATAAGCTTGAAAATCCCTATTAATTTCCAGAGGTTCTGAGAATAAACTTTAATCTTGTTTTATGCAGCAAAGATAATCATTTTGTTACAATAATGTTTTTGCCAGCCATTTACCTGCCCCTTCCCTCTCATACTGTTTTGTCTGTATAATAAGAAACAAAATACACTGATATAATAGCATTCTTCATAAAAACTTGTAAGACTCTTGTACAATTAAGCAATATAAAATTATCAGCAATTAAAAAAGCAACAATACAGGGGAGAGAAATCATTTATACTTCAGTCTGGTTTTAAACACGAACACATACTGTGGGAGGTTTCTGAATATTCACTGGAAAAGGGTTCAATAGCTGAGTGAAAATAACCTGCACAATTCAATATTATCATCAGTTTAAAAGAATTCATTGTATGCTTACAACAGCACTTATTCCATAGTCTATCTCAGAGTGCTCTTTTAGGGCCAAATCCTGCTTGCCTTTCTCTTGCAAGAAGTCTTGCTGGCAGGTATAGACATACTAAATTGTCCATCAGCCTTCAGGCACAATTCTCAGAGCTCCCATGATGACTGCGAAGTAGAAGTACATCACCATACCTCCATGCCTTTCTCCCCCTTTTCGGTAACTTTCACCTGCAGGAGCTATAGAATGGAGTAGTCTCTTTGCTTAAAAATAAATACATAAATAAATAAAAATCTGGGATTGCAACTGTGGCTGCTGCACATGGAATATAAGGGAAGAGAGAAGGTTCCTTACATACATACTCCCACTTACATATTTGCACAAGTGTCATGCACAATCTGGCCCACATCGGGCTCTCACAGTCGTAAATGAAGCCAGAATATGATCCTACAATAAGAACTCGATTAACAATTCTCTTGATTATAATCCCTTTGCCATTTTGAGACCTTGTGATTAAGTTGTCACAGACAGCAAGTCTGTCTGTACTCTCCCTGGAATCCCCTGCCTCACCTACTACACACTTTCAAAACTGGATACCGAGGGGAGGATCTCCTCATAGAAACCCTGCTACACAACCCCCACCCTCATGTGCAAGTGATAGAGTCCCATTGGTGCACCAGAAGATGGTCATGGCTGGTGCCACAAATCTCAGAAGCCTCCTAGATTACAAGCAGAGGGACTGGGTGGACCCTGCAGTGATCAGTCAGTGCATGGGTCTGCCTAGTCTACTTGTCCCCCATTCGTGTGCTCCAGGGCATGACGGCATCCTTGCCTCCTGCTTCTCTCACTTTCCTCAAGTGGGTCCTCTGGGAGGGTACTCCCTTCCCTGTGCTCACCTCTGGCCCTCTGGAACTTGAAATCGGGATGCTATGAGCCTCCCAGACCACTTCCAACAAGCAACCTAAGGCGACTGAAAGATATCCAACTGGTTTGCCTCTGAACCATGCTTAGGAAACATCTGTATGTGCTCATGCTCCATACTATTCACTTCCTCACCCTCGTGTCCTGCCCTGACACCATTGGTGGGACTTGTTGCCACCTGAAAAAATCTAGGCACCCCAGTGGGCCTGTCTGTACTCCATTCTGGTATCACAAACCAATGGCAATATCAGCTGGTGACTCCTTCATGTAACCGTGACATGAGCATATAGTTGGTGTTGTTCACTAACTTCCCAGCCATCTGTGCTTTCTGTGGTAAGAAGACCCTGGTGCACATCTATGTGGAGTGTGTCAGGCTTCAGCCTCTCTTTCAGCTCCTCTAGAAGCTCTTACTGAATTCTGGCTTCACCTTTTCCTGCACCTCTTGATACACCCCATCTATGGCCCAACAAAGTCATAAGTGTCTCACCAGTGTCCTCCTTGAGATGGCCAAGTAAGCCATCCATTATACCAGAAGGAGGATGCTGGATGGGGGGGTGGGTGCTTTGCGAGTGTGGGGCCTATTTATGTTCCCTTTTCCGTTCACATCTTTGGGCAGAGTTCATTTCGATGGTGTCTACTGACTCCTTGGATGCCTTTGAGGAGCAGCGGTTGCTGTCTGGCATGCTGTGTTCAGTGTACCCTTGGATCCCTCATTATTAACCTGTGACTCCACTCCTGATACTGTTTTCTCTTTTGTTGTTCCTAGAAATCACTAGTGGCCTGGGTTTTGTGGTTCTGCCCCCTTAGCTGAGGTGGCAGGCCTTAAGTTATGGGCAGACCTACACCCATCCAATACTACACTATTTCAAATTTGGTCACAACAGGGGAGTATCTTCTCACAGAAACCCTGCTATACAAGCCCCATCTTCATGTGCAGGTGGTGAAGTCCCCGGGGTGTACTGCAGGATGGTCCTGGCTGGTACCAGTAGACTTGGAGACCTCCTGGACTATCAATAGAGGGACTGGGTGGACCCTGTGGTGCTCAGCAAGTGCATGGGTCTGCCATGTCACATGTGCCCAGTCATGGAGGTGAGGGCAGACTTGCATCGTGATTCCCTCCATTTTCTCAAGGGGGTCCTTCAGGAGATTGCTTCTCTTGCTTTCCTCAAGTTGTTCCTGAAGGAGGATGCTTCCTGCCCACTGCTCACTGGTCCACTAAAACTCAGCATTGAACCCGTGCCCCACAATCATCCCTGGCCACTCCCAACATGCCATCTGAGCTGGCTGCACAATATCCAGCCTATCAGCCTCCAAATCAAACCCAAGAACATCTGTATGCATTCAGGCTTCACACCAGGGACTTCCTTCCCCTCATGTCCCACCCTGCCACCAAGTGGCTGGACCTGGTGCCACCTAAGGAGGTTGAGGAATCCTGGTGGGTCAGTCTGTACTCCAATCTGGTTCCACAGCATACTCGGGATAGTAGTTGGCGGATCTTCCATGGAACCATAAGCACAAATGTGGGCCTGGCATGTTTCATGAGCTCCCCTGCCATTTTTGCAGCAAGAGGGAGATCCTGACGCACATCTTTGTAGGGTGTGTCAAGTTGCAGACCATCTTCTGGCTCCTTCAGAACCTCTTACTGAAATTCTGGCTATGCTTACCCCTGCACCTCCTGATTCTGGCACACTTCATCCATGGCCCTACAGTTGAGCCATGGATGAAGACACTCCTTGTCTGCCTCCTACTGGTGCTGGCCATGTTGGACATTCATCAAACAGGATGAGGAAACTGGAGAGGAGTTACTCTGCAACTGTGGGGCATATTTCCATTCCCTTGTCGTCATGCCACTGAGAAGAGTTCCTCAGGGCAGTGTCTACTGACTCCTTAGACAGTTTGAGGAGCAGTGGGCACCGTCGGGGGTTCTCTGCTCAATGTCCCCTTCTGATTACCTTATTTTTGCCTTATGACCTTCACTCCCATTCCTGTTTTTTCCCCATTTGTTATCCTCGGAATTCAATTGTGGCCTGGGTTTAGTGGTTCCTCTCCTTTACTTGATGTGGGCCTTTAGTTAAGAGTGGGCCTCAGTAGTACAAATAGTAAATACTTTTAAAATGGGCTGCTGAGGGGGCTCCTTACAACTATGATCAGATGGACTGGGTAGACCATGCAGTGCTCCACCAATGTATGGATCTGTCCACATTGCATGCCCCCTGTCATGTGCTCCAGGAGGTGAGGGAAGTGTTTTCTCCTGCTTCTCTCATTTAGTTCAAGTGGGTCCTGTGTGAGGGTGTCCCTGTCCAAACTGCACCCCTGGTGCTTGAGAACTCATTATCAGGCTCTGAGACTCCTAGGGTGCACCTGATCTCAACCTGAGCCAACTGCATGACATCTAGCTAGTATGCTTCTGAATGGCACCCAGAAAACATCTGTGCCTCATACCATACATTTTCTTGCCCACATGTTTCACCCTTACTCCAAGTAGTGGGACAGGTTGCCACGTAAGAAGGGTGAGGAACCATGGTGGACTAATCTGTACTCCATTCTGATTCCATGGCCTGCTGGGGATATTAGTTGGTGGCTCCTGCATGGAGCCATAAGCACAGGTGTGTATCTAGTGTGGTTCACAAACTCCCCTGACACCTGTCCCTTTTGTGGCAAGAGGGAGACCCTGAAGCACATCTATGTGGAGTGTGTCAGGTTGCTTCCCTTTTCCAGCTTCTCCAGAACCTCTTACTCAGTTTCTGGCTGCAGTTTTCCCCGCATGTCCTAACTCATGCACTCCCCATCCATGGTCCCACAAAGTCATGTGACCTCCTCGTCAACCTCCTTCTCATGCTAACTAAGACAGCTATCCATCAGATGAAGAGGGTGCTTTGTGACTGTGGTCTCTATTTCTGGTTCCTCATCTGATTATGTCTCCAGACATAGTTCCTCTGGTCAGTGTCCACTGACTTCTTAGAAATATTTGAGGAGTGGTGGGTGCTTTCCAGGGTTCTCTGTGAGGTGTCCTCTCCTGGATCCCTCCTTTTAACCTTCCCTCCCTCCCTCCCTCTGATAGCTTTCCTTTGTTGTCCAATGTATTCATTTGTGGATAGGGACTAGTGGTTCCTCCCTCTTAGTTTAGGATGTGGGCCTTCAATCTTGGGTGGGCCTAGACCTGCCTGTCCCAGTATTTGCAAATAGTGGACATCTTCAGATTTCTGCAACACATGAAGTAGAGGTCCTACAGACTACGATATCCAGAGCAAGTTCATCATGTGTACTGAACAAGACAGGAATTCTGTGGGAAAAAATAGTATTTGATCATGTAATTAAAGACTTTAGCATCATAATGCATACACACAAGGGGGGCAGAATTATGGGTGTACAGACAACCTTAATTCTGGCATTTCCCTAACTTTGAGGATTTAACTTTGCAATCTTCATGATGTTCCATTTTACATTGTTGTGCATAAATCATGTTAAGTTTTGCCTTCTTGAACCGTCCCATTGAAATCAATAGAATTACTCACTGAGTGAACTTCTGTTCAACATAATTGCATGAGAATGTAGATCCACAGTAGTACCATTTTATAGTGAACCAGGCCCCTGTGTATCATACTAATCTCCCTTTGTTACTGATATCTAAACTTCAGGTGATGGGTTTGTTCATTATTTACTTTGCTGAGCCCTCAGTCTCTTTTAAAACGCCTCACAACTTGATGTGGCAGATATTCCCCATTAAAGAAAGCATGCAAGTGAGTATGTTTTTTGTTCTTTCAACTCCTGCAGATAAATAAAAAAAAACAGAATTGCTGAAACTTTGTTCCTTGGTGGAGGTTTTTATTTTGAAAGCAGACCATTTCCAGGTTTAACACACAGGAGACCGACAGTGCTTATTTTACAGCCTGGTCACAAACAGAACAATGTTTTAAATGGCTTGTTTACACTCCCTCCCCCCACCTCACCCTGAGGGCTGCGTATCCAATAGGGGCTTAATCCAGGATTTCATAGAATGTTATTAGTTTTGCGATTTAAACAACAAAAACAATACGTGAACCTGCAGTATTTTAGAATAACTAATTGTCACCTCAGTCTCTATTTTTTTGTTTCATATTTTACTTTAGAAGGTTTATATCTTCAGCTACATTTAATACAAAGGTGTGCATTTGCAATTTGATTTGAGATTATTTTCATCATTATTTTTAAAGCATTATACATATTAGAAAGCAGAAATAACAAAATATGTTTGTTTTGGCTTTGGCATAATAATAACATACACACCCATCATGTAAGATGATGGGTTGATTTAAGAATTTATTCTCCAGTTATTTATAGTTAAGAAGAAGAAATTCTCTTATGAAATGATGAGCAAGTTCTAAGACAGATATGGCTGAATGACAGACTGTAAAAATGATAAACAAATATGTGACATTTTGCTAAAGAGTCTCTGAATGCTGAACACAGGTTTTAATGACTAAGCATAGATGCTTTACTTCAGAAAAGACAACATCTGCAGAGTTCCCTTTCATTATATGTAGAGAACCCTGAAAGTTATTGCAAGAATAGGCCAGTAAATAATGCTTGCTGCTCTGGAATGCAGACACCAGATATATTCTGGGTTATGATTAACACTCTTGTATCTATCTCATTTCACTGTGGATTAGTGGTAATTGCACACTGATTATAAGTAAACAAGGACACATACATATCTTTTTCAAATAAAACTAATTAGAAGGGAAATAACAACACTGCAATACATATGAGAGAATGTTAATTAAAGAGAAGAGTTTAGAGATAATCATACAATGGTAATTAAATGATATTTTGCTGAAAGATAGATGTTGCATACTAGCTCTTTGTATTTACACTTTTTTGCTCTAATGTTTTATACATTGGCATTGGATTTACCCTTTGGCAAATGTATTATTCTATACCCAGTGCATATACAAAAGAAGTTTGTTGCAATTCTTTCCTTCCCAAAAATAAATAAAATAAAATAATAATAATAAAAAGTAGCACATTTTTGTTGGTCTTGTTTAAGTTCACTCTGTTTACAGTGTCAGGCAAATAGAAGCAAGTAGGAAGACAAGTGGAATTTAATATTTGATAAGCATAAATGAATTCTCTAAGGGTAAAATTCACAGCTGTGCAGAAGGCCATTGTAAGACCTATGCACCACTTAAGTTCTCAAAATAAGGTTTAAGGAAATTTTGACTTGTACTTAGCCTTCTACTAGTCCTTTTCACAGAGGCAAATTTCATCCTATAAGAAATAGGAGTGCTATGTTTATCTGATTTTTTAGAAAACAGTTTACAAGCTTACTGATAGTGCAAGATGTGAGACCTGGAAAGTGCAAGGAGTTCAAATGATTATATTGTGCCAGACAAGCACAGATTTTTGAGACAATAAGTGTTAAGTGGGTTTCCTAGAGACCCCCTGGGGAGAGGTATGACGTTATAGACATGAACTGTGATCATATAGCTCATTGTTGCAACCAGGGTCCTATGGTTGCACCAGGTCTTGTACAGAGGAGGTCAAGTGGGGTGTCTATGGACAGGTTGTAGTTTGCTGGATATGATTATGCTGATGTGCATATAATTATTGTATTTGAAGTTATGAATATTGGCTATGTATTTGTTTGATTCTAAGTAGCCTCAATGAAGCATTTGGTCAGCTTCTTGAGAATGGACTACTCCCAGAAAGTGTCCAACTGACAACTGACAACTTAACTGACAATGGACTTTGGGAGACGCCAATCCACATCTGAGCTTTCCTGGGAACTTTCAAACTAAAATGTAAACAATGGCGTCGGCCTGCAAAAAGCTGAATCATTCATGGACCTGTGACTTGCCGGCTACAAACTCCATCTTGTTGCTGTGACTTTGCACAGAAGAACAAAGGGTTTCCACCCCCAAGAGAGAGAATATAAAAGGCCCTGGACGCCTCTCCATATTGTCTTCAGCTGGCTCAAGAGATGGCCTTTTCACCCCAAAGAGATGCCTGAAAGAAACGGGAACAAAGGACAGTAACTATTGCGGTGTGAGTGATTGCTGGACCCAGACTAGGAAGGAGTCCACTCTGTAAAAGAAGCTTATTGGAAGATCTCTTGGGGTGAGATTTCATCTGTAATCACTTTCTTAATGTATTAGGCTTAGACTTCCGTGTTCTGTTTTATTTTGCATGGTAACTTATTTGTTCTAGGAAAAGGAGTAGTGAAGAAAGAGATTGACAGAGCCAGAAGAGTACCCAGAACGCCATAACTGAAACCTCTCCAACGCATCATCAAGGATCTACAACCTATCCTGAAGGACGACCCATCACTCTCACAGATATTGGGAGACAGGCCAGTCCTTGCTTACAGACAGCCACCCAAAACTAATGCAAATACTCACCAGCAACCACACACCACACAACAGAACCACTAACCCAGGAACCTATCCTTGCAACAAAGCCCGTTGCCAACTGTATCCACATATCTATTCAGGGGACACCATCATAGGGCCTAATCACATCAGCCACACTATCAGAGGCTCGTTCACCTGCGCATCTACCAATGTGATATATGCCATTGTGTATGCCAGCAATGCCCCTCTGCCTCGTACATTGGTCAAATTGGACAGTCTCTACATAAAAGAATAAATGGACACAAATCAGACGTCAAGAATTATAACATTCAAAAACCAGTTGGAGAATACTTCAATCTTTTTGATCACTCGATTACAGATCTAAAAGTTGCAATTCTTCAACAAAAAAACTTCAGAAACAGACTCCAACGAGAGACTGCTGAATTGGAATTTAGACTGGGAGTGGATGTGTCATTACACAAAGTAAAACTATTTCCCCATGTTTATTCCCTCCCACACACACAGACTGTTCTTCAGATGTTCTTGTCAACTGCTGGAAATGGCCCACCTTGATTATCACTACAAAAGGTTTTTTCCCCCCTGCTCTCCTGCTGGTAATAGTTCACCTTAGTGATAACTCTCAGTACAGTGTGTATGGTAACACCCATTGTTTCATGTTCTCTCTGTATATAAATCTCCCCACTGTATTTTCCACTGAATGCATCCAATGAAGTGAGCTGTAGCTCATGAAAGCTTATGCTCAAATAAATTTGTTAGTCTCTAAGGTGCCACAAGTACTTCATTTCTTTTTGCGAATACAGACTAACACAGCTGCTACTCTGAAACCTTACTTTGTTCTGTTTGTTATTACTTGGAACCACTTAAATCGTACATTTTCTACTTAATAAAATCACTTTTTGCTTATTAATGAGCCACAGTTAGTGACTTATACCTGGAAGATCAAACAGCTATGCATATCTCTCTATCAGTTTTAAAGGGCAGACAATTTATGAGTTTACCCTGTATAAGCTTTATACAGAGTAAAATATATTTATTCAGGGTTTAGGCTCCCAAAAAGACTGACTACTGGGTGCTGGGAAAGTCCCGGTTAATTAAGAAGCCCCTGAGCTGAGCAGATCTCAGTTTCAGTGAACTACAGACATGTGTGGCCCAGCCCCTGGGTCTGTGCTGAAGCTGACTGCGATGTCTAACTCAGCAAGACAGGATTGGAGGGAAGCCTCTTCTGGAAGGGGGGTTTGTTCTCAGTGGTATCCCAGCACATCTAGTGACAGTCTTAAGCGGGTTTCTGTGACCAAACAGGTTACAAGAGGTTAATGCAAATTCCACAATTCCAAATATACAAAACCTCAGGCTTTTGAAATGACATCCTGAGGTGCAGGGCATTGTCTGGTGATTATCTGTTCCCAGGGACTAAAGATTAAAGGCCAGGGCTGCATAAAGAAACAGCTGAACTGTCCAAAGGGGTGTCTGGTTCCTGACCTAATATCTGACATGTACTTCTTACCAAAGGGGAAAACCTGTTTGTAAGGTTTGAAAGATTGACACCTACCAGAGCCATGTGTTGGAGTTGCTGTGATGTCTCTGTACCACCTCCTGACTAATAGGCTGGTTGAGAGATTTATCAAGACCCTTAAAATGATGTTGAAATCCTTTAACTGATGTTTACTTATTTGGAAGTTCCCAAGTATCCACAGGATTCTCTTCTTTTGAACTGCTGAATGGTAGGAAGGCTTGGAGTCTCCTGAGGGGCAGTCCATGGTACAGTATGTGTTGGGCTTCTGGGAAAAACTCACTGAGCTCATGAGTTTTAAAATAATCAAAAAACTCAGTGAGGTTAACTATGCAGTACAGCCATCTAACCATTCAAACCCACACTGAGCGTATCATGTGAACATGATGAAACTATATTATAACAGAAAGGATCTGTTCCTGTCTGCATGTAGGCACTTGGAGGAGAAAGGAGAGGATCCCCTAATAGAGCCAGTAGCAGAAATAGGGGCCAGGTCCTTCCTGGATTCCATAGCCCTGAGTATCACTTAACCCTTACACAGCAAGCAGAGCTCATTGGGGTGCTGCTGGCTTACCAACTAAGTTTTTTTCCAGTAAGTCGGGTGCACCTTACTTGCTATCCACAGGGTGAAGATAAGAACCCAGGCTCCAACTGAAAGTTAGCCCTTCAGGATTCCTAGGAAAACAGCCTAGGGCCTGGAGAGAGAAATTGCTGACTTGCTGGAATTAGGGGTGATCCCATGGTCAAATTGGCCACCGGCATCCTCCATTGTAATGATATCTTAGCAGGATGGGTCAATCAAATTATGTGTGGATTATAGAAAGCTCAATGCTATTACAGTGTCTGATGCGTACACCATGCCTAGAACAGACAAGACACTGAACAAATTTGGAGGGATACAGTTCCTGACTATGGCTGATCTAAGTAAAGTTTATTAGCAGGTGCCTTTGTACTCAAATACCAGGCTCAAATTGACATTTACCACCTCCACAGAGCTTTGAGTCCTGATCCTGCCTTTGGCCTCTAAGGAGCCCCAGCTACTTTCCAACAGCTGGTCAATTGGTTACTAGATGGGATAGGGGAGTTTGCCCTGGTGTATATGGATATTTATATCTTCTGTCAGACTTGGGAAGAGCCGTGACCTACATAAGGAAGGTGCTTCACAGCATGTAGACAGCATGTCTGACACGGAAAGATGGAGCAAGGTGAAGATGGCAGAAGTGGATTATCTCAGCCATAGAGTTAGGACGAGCTGAATCAAACCAGACCCTGAAAAAGAAAAGGAGATTAAAAATTGGCCCACTCCCAAGACAATTCCCTATCACTGATCTATGTAAAAAAGCAAGCCAGACAAGGTTGTCTGGTCTGACCGGTGTTAATTGGCGTTCTGTAAACTGAACGAAGCCCTGAGTACAGATCCAGTTCTGGAAAGCCCAGACTTTGACAAATCATTTACCCTTTTTACAGATGCCTCTGACATGGGTTTTGAGGCTGTGCTGATGCAAAGCAATGAAAGGGGCAAAGATGCCCCATAGTGCATCTTACAAAAAATGACTCCCCCAAGAGAAAAACTATGCAACAATTGAAAAACAAAGTACTATCTTTCTGGATGACATTTCACTGCATATACTGACCACTCGCCTGGTGGTATCAAAGGACAGAGATGAATGCCAAGTTGCTAACATGGAGCATTGTGTTCCAAGATTATGACAGGGCAGTGATTCATGTTAAAGAGAATGCAAATTTGGTTATCTTTGTCCAGGAAATAAGTCAGTGGGTCAGATGCCGGATAGCTACTCTTGCTTTTACCCACTTCTCTAGAGGGAAGATGTACCAGATGTGAGTCTGGGAAGTGTAAGGAGTTCACATGATTATGCTGGGATGTGCCACACAGTCATGGATTTTTGGGATAATAATGGTTAAATAGATTTCCTGGGTAATCCCTGGGGACAGAGTAATACAAACTCAATAACCATCAGTTACACAAAAACCCAGCCTGAGGAGAGGGCCTTTGACTGGTGATTATCTGTTCCCAGAGACTGGAAATCAAGGCCTGAGCTATACAAAGAAACAGCTGTCTAGTGGGGTATACGGTTCCTGATCTAAAATGTTACATGAACTCATAAATCAGGGGGAAACCCCAGTTCTGGCGCTTAAAAGATGTGGTCTTTTATGTTGGGGGTAAGCTTTTAGTATGCATGTAAGCTCTTTTACTGTTTTGTATATGTTTTCTCTGTAATGCTTTTGCCCTGAAAATAAATGCAGTTTGCATTGTGAAGACTGGTAGGTAACCAGTGTACACTCTTGTAGCCCCTGGAGAAAGAGTTAAGCACAGGTGTTGGAACCCGGTCAGACCAACTGGGATATCACAATGAGGTGCAGAGGGACTGCAACTTGAAACCCCCCAGTCTGAAAGGAAAGAGATGTAGGTTTCTTACCAAGAAAAGTGACAACTAGGAAGCCAAAAAACGTAAGTGGGTGCCATCAAGGAAGACCAGCAGTGGGTCAAAGGTGCAATTAAGCATTAAATGGTGACAGTTATTAAGTTCAATTTTATCACAGGGAAAAATATATATTACACAGTGCTAAGAGATGAAAAAGAAATACAATTTGAAAACAATATAAGAACAGTTTTTATTATTTTAATGCAAGCAACAAGGAATTGACTCTGCCATCTCTACACTATGAGTAAGTGTAACCTTTGGATGGGCTAGAGTTCACTTCATTGCCCTTCTCCAGTGCCTAACCCCCCCCCCAACTCCCATAGAAAAGTAGCTGGAGACCCACAGATCAGTCTCTAATGCAGTGGTGGGCAACCTGCTGCCCGTGGGCTGCACGCAGCCCATTAGGGTAATCTGCTGGCGGGCCATGAGACAGTTTGTTTACATTGACTGTCCACAGGCATGGCTGCCCACAGCTCACAGGGGCCACAGTTCACAGTTCCCAGCCAATGGGAGCTGTGGGAGGCAGTGGCCAGTGTGTCCCTGAGGACTGTACTGCTTTGATTACCAAATCTATATAGAGTCTTTGATTACCAAATCTATATAGTCTGCTGAGTCTAAAACAGTGGTGGGCAACCTGTGGCCCATGGTAATCTGCTGGTGGGCCGCCAGACAGTTCCTTTACATTTGCTCAGCTGCCCGCAGCTCCAAGTGGCCTCAGTTCACCGTTCCAAGTCAATGGGAGCTGCAGCATTGGCGTGGGCAGCAGGGACATGATGGCCACTGCTTCCCGCAGCTCCCATTGGCCGGAATGGCAAACCGCGGCCACTGGGAGTTGTGGGCAAGCGTGCAAAGGTAAACAGACTGTCTGGCAGCCCACCAGTGGATTACCCTGATGGTCGCAGGTTGCCCACCACTCATCTAAAACAACATCTTCCCTCCACTTGCTTCTAGGAATCTTCAGTTGGAATCCATGCAAACTCTTCTTCTGCTGAAATCACTGCTAGCCAGTCACTAGCCTAACTGATTAACCAATCACTCAGTTAAGTCACAAGTGTATAGATTTTTTAAAAAAACCACCCTATTACAAGAAATACAAAACTGAGAATAGCAAAATATACATGATTCTTTCCCCATTACCACATATAAGAAAAGTTGGTGAACCATACTAGTTGAGATAATTTAACTAGAACAATTTGGATAAAATCAGACCCAACTCACTCCTACCTCCCCTCAATGGGTCTCTTAGCACTGGTCTACACTACAGGGTTAGGTAGAATTTAGCCACGTTAGGTTGATTTTATAATAAATGAATCTACACAAGCAAACCCATTCCATTAACCTAAATTGCTCTTAAAATCATCTTAAAATTGCTCTGTACTCATCCCCAGCGAGGGGAGTAGCGCTAAAATTGACCTTGCTGGGTCTAATTTGGGGTAGTGCAGACAAAAATCGGCCTCCAGAAGCTATCCCAGAGTGCTCCAGTGTGACCTCTCTGGACAGCACTTTCAACTCTGATGCACTAGCCAGGTACACAGGAAAAGCCCCAGGAACTTTTGAATTTCATTTCCTGTTTGGTCAGCATGGCAAGCTCAGCAGGACAAGTGACCATGCAGTCCCTCCAGAATCGCAAATGAGCTCCAGCATGGACCAAAAGGGAGACACTGGATCTGATTGCTGTATGGGGAGAAGGCTTGATAAAAATCCTCACCAATTTGCATTGGTGACCACAGACCCAAACCCTTGGATCTTAAGAACAATGAAAAAAGCATTCAATTTCTTACAAGAAGAATTTTAATATAAGAAAAAGTAAAAAGAATCACCTCTGTAAAATCAGGATGGTAAATACCTTACAGGGTAATTAGATTCAAAATATAGAGAATCCCTCTAGGCAAAATCTTAAGTTACAAAAAGACACAAAGACAGGAATATCCATTTTATTCAGCACAGCTTAATTTTCTCAGCCATTTAAAGAAATCATAATCTAACGCATATCTAGCTAGATTACTTAATAAGTTCTAAGATGCCATTCCTGTTCTGTCCCCGGCAAAAGGTCACACAGACAGACAGAGCCTTTGTTTCTCTCTCCCTCCAGCTTTGAAAGTATCTTGTCTCCTCATTGGTCATTGTGGTCAGGTGCCAGCGAGGTTATCCTAGCTTCTTAACCCTTTACAGGTGAAAGGGTATTTCCTCTGGCCAGGAGGGATTTTAAAGGTGTTAACCCTTCCCTTTATTTTTATGACAAGCTGCATGGCATTCTAGAGGGGTACCCTACCACTACCTCACCACTATTCGTAAACACCTGCAAAAGGGGAGTCTCATGCAACACGGAGGAGGATTTTGTGGAGGAAGAGGAGGAGGACAATGAGCAGCAGGTAATCGGTGAATCTGTTCTCCCCAGCAGCCAGGACCTTTTTATCACCTTGGAGCCAATAGCCTCCCAAGACGGGATCACTGACTCTGAAGGCAGAGAAGGCACCTCTGGTGAGTGCACATTTGTAACTACAGTACAGGGTTTAAAAGCAACAGTATGAAATGTTCGATTTGCCCTGAAGACTTGGGATGCATTCACGGCCAGTACAGCTACTGGAAAAGTCTGTTAACATGCCTGGGGATGGAGCTGGAATCCTTCAGGGACATCTCCATGAAGCTTTCCTGGAGGTACTCTGAAAGCCTTTGCAGAACGTTTCTGGGGAGGGCTGTCTTATTTCATCTTCCACAGTAGGACACTTTACCACAACAAGCCAGTAGCACATAGTCTGGAATCATTGCAGCACAAACCATGGCAGCAAATGGTCCTGGGTTTTGGTTGCATTCAAGCAACATTTGGTCTTTATCTTTCTGTGTTAGCCTCAGGAGAGTGATATCATTCATGGTCACCTGTTTGAAATAGGGGAATTTTTGTAAGGGAACAGTAAAAGGATCCCGTTCATGCTGGGCTTTAAGCGCTTGGCTGAAAGGCATCATTCCATAGCCACGTGGCGGGGGGAGGGGTGAAGGGAGCATCCCAAAGAGCCACGCAGAGGGGTGGGGGAGATGTATGCCACATATCCACCCAAAACCCGCAGCTCCTCCTTTTAAATGGCAAACCCAATTGGCATTGCTTGCTATGGGAAAGGAGGACACTGCAGTTTGAAAACATTCCCACATGTTATGAAGGCATTAGAAGCCAAACCCGCAATCCACGTACCCTTTGGCTTACCATGGCTGCCTGGAAACAGATTTCTGTTGCCCATCCGTGTGTGATGTGTCACCATACCGGCAGGTGCTCAATATAAAAGACAAAGTGCGACCTTGTACCTACAGCACATGTGCTGTCTGCTGTGAATTTCTTGATTCACTGTGAAAGAGTCTCCTTTTTTTTCTCAGAAATGTATCATCTTAAATTTTACTCTCCCTTTTAATCCCCCTGCAGATGCAAATGTTTCTATGCTCCCCCTATCATTTCCATCCCTGAGGTTATCACAGATTAGAAGGTGAAAAAAATGCACTTGCGATTACATGTTTTCCAAGCTCATGCAGTCCTCCTGCACTAATAGGGCAGAGCTGAATGCATGGAGGCATTCAGTGGCAGAGTCCAGGAAAGCATTAAGTGAGCATGATGAGAAAAGGCAGGAGGTGATGCTGAGGCTAATGGGGGAGCAAACAGACATGCTCAGGCATCTGATGGAGCTGCAGGAAAGCTAACAAGAGCACAGACTGCCGCTGCATCCGCAGTACAACCGCCTGCCCTCCTCCACAAATTACATATCCTCCTCACCCAGATGCCCAAGAACACGGGGAGGGGGGGGAGGTTCCAGGCACCCAGCCACTCCACTCCAGAGGATGGCCCAAGCAACAAAAACAGTTTTGATTTGTAGTATGGCTACAATAAACAATGTACCCTTGTCCTTCCCTCCTCTCCCAACCAACCCTACCCCACCCAGGCTACCTTATCAGCTATTTCCCTTTTTTAAAATTAATAAAGAAAGAATGCATTGTTTCACAACAATACTGACTTTATTTTCTTTGCCAGTTGCGATGGAAGCAGGGAGGGTGGTTGGCTTACAGGAAATTAAAATCAACAAAGAGAGCGGGCTTGAATCAAGGAGAAACACACACAATTGTCAAAACATAGCATGGCCAGTCATGAAACTGGTTTTCAAAGCCTCTCTGATGCACAGCGTGCCAACCTTTGCTCTTCTAATCACCATGGTGTCTGGCTGTTCAAAACAGGCAATTTGTCTCAACCTCCCGTCCTGCCATAAATGTCTCCCCCTCTCTCACAGATATTATGGAGCACATAGCAAGCAGTGATAACAATGCAAATATTGGTTGCACTGAGGTCTAACCTAGTTAGCAAACAGTTCCAGCAAGCTTTTAAAGTCCAAAGGCACATTCTACCACCATTCTGCACGTGCTCAGCCTATAGTTGAACTGCTCCTTACTACTGTCCAGTATATATACTATATACTATATACTATAGTATATATATATACTACTGTGTATAGCTTCATGAGCCATGGGAGCAAGGGGTAGGCTGGGTCTCCAAGGATAACTATTGGCATTTCAACATCCCCAACAGTAATTTTCTGGTCTGGGAAGTAAGTCCCTTCTTGCAGCTGCTCAAACAGCCCAGAGTTCCTTAAGATGTGAGCGTCATGCACCTTTCCCGGCCATCCCACATTGATGTTGGTGAAATGTCCTTTGTGATCCACTGGTGCTTGCAGCACCATTGGGAAGTACCCCATGCAGTTTATGTACTGGTTGGGAAGGTGGTCTGGTGCCAACATAGGGAAATGCGTTCCATCTATTACCACAGTTAGGGAAACACATTGCAGCAAAGCCATCCAGTATGACCTGCACATTTCCCAGAGAGTCTCTACCCTTGATAGCAGAACGTCAGTGATTGCACTGGCTACTTGAATCACAGCAGTCCCCACATTAGATTTGCCCACTCCAAATTGATTCCCGACTGACCGGTAGCAGTCAGGCGTTGCAAGCTTCCACAGGGTTATCGTCACTCACTTCTCAGCTGTCAGTGCTGCTCTCATCTTGGTATTCCTGCGCTTCAGGGCAGGAGAAAGCAACTCACAGAGTTCCATGAAAGTGGCCTTATGCATGTGAAAGTTTTGCAGCCACTGGGACTTATCCCATACCTGCAAGACTATGTGGTCCCACCAGTCTGTGTTTGTTTGCCGGGCCCAGAATCAGCGTTCCACTGTATCAACCAGCCCCACTGCTGCCATGATGTCCCAATTGCCACATCCCATGCTTTCAGGAATGTCTGTGTCCATGTCCTCCTCACAATCGTCCTCGTGCTGCTGTCTCTTAGCCAGGTTCTGCACATACTGCAGGATAATGCGTGAGGTGTTTACAATGCTTGCAACAGCAGCGGAGAGTTGAGCGGGCTCCATGCTTGCCATGCTATGACGTCTGCACAGGTAACCCAGGAAAAAAGGCTCGAAATGATTGTCTGTAGTTGCTTTCATGGAGGGAGGGAGAGAGGGAAGGGAGACTGACAACATGTACCCAAAACCACCTGCGACAATGTTTTTGCCCCATCAGGTATTGGGAGCTTAACCCTGAATTCCAATGGGCAACAGAGACTGCGGAAACTGTGGGATAGCTTTCCACAGTGCACCGCTCCGTGAATCGATGCTAGCCACGGCTGTGAGGATAAGCTCCACCGACTTAATGCGCTTAGTGGGGACATACACAATTGATTGTATAATATTGATTTCTAAAAATCAACTTCTATAAAATTGACCTAATTTTGTAGTGTAGACATGCCCCCAAAGAGGTATCTCCTTATTAGGTACATGGCTTTCATAAGTTCAACCAGTGGAACAGTTCATGGAAGAAGGAGCTACTCAGCATGAGGAAGGTGACAGAGAAGAGTTGAAATCTCTTGAAATAGAGTATCCTGGAGTTCTTGTTTCCTGACCAGCAAATCAAGCATGCACACAGGGCAGTCAAGAATACTTAAATCTAACATTAAATTTTAAGAGCGGTTGTCCACCTGTGACTGTGTGTTAGCTGTAGCAACCTGGTCACTGAGGTTGCTACAGGACAGAGAAGTCTGCAGGCATAAGTGGAAGTAATTAACCAGCTTCTGTTGGAGAAAATACTGACACGGTGGTAATTGCTGTACTAATGAGACACAACTGGCTCAGTAACTGGGAGGACATTTAGTCAGGAGGAACGGGAAATGGGAGCTCAGAGGGTGAGCTGGGGGGAGAAAAGAAGCAGTGTAAAAGGTTCCTCCTGCTGTATATCTTTGCTATGTTCTGTCCTATTTGGAGACTATAAAGGTGTATGTGATGGGGAAAAAAAACAAATGAAAAAACACCAGATGTGTGTTTGACTTGGAAGCTAAGAAAACAAGCACCTGCTAGGCAGTGCTGCTGACTGGGTAGCTGAAGAAGCACCTTTTGACACAACCATACTAAAAATTGAAATTGAATAAAAACTCAGGTATCTTAAACAAGGAGATTTTGAATTAATGCAGCAGCAAAGCCAGCAGTTGTCTTTTAAACCGAGGAAAATACAAAAACTTTATTTTATGCTTTTCTATAAAATATTAATTTAGAAGTAAAAGGTGATAGAATATGACCTTTAGCAGAAAATTATAAAAAGTTCCTCTGGGACATCCAGTGAATGAATTGCAGAATACTGACAAAATCTTGCAAATTTAGCATTTTTGTAACTTATTTGCTCAGTGCCTGCTTCCAGTTCCCCAAATCCAGGTAGATCCTAGTATATATCCATTTCTCAGTTCCACTACTTTACAGCCAATTAAACAGAGAGTTATTTTGCTGAGCTTGCAAGTATAATGCAAAAGTCATCTCTTAACTTAGGCTTTTGGAGGCGGTAGATTGAGCACGGAGGACTTTATTTTGGAAATTTGTATGAGCAAAGATTTGTCATTGTTTTCAAGTTTTTTCATTTTTTAAATATAAATGTTCCTGAATGGTTCATAAAGATGAATTATGAACATCATAAAATATACATAAAGGCATACATTTTAAAATGATAGTTTTCTTTTAACTAAAATGTACCATACTTTATCTGTGTGATGACTTCTTTTTCATGAATCATTAAACCGATCTCCATGAAACCTGACAATTGTGATTTTAAATTCCTGGGTTATACATATAAAATACATGTATAAAATATGTACATATATTTGTTGTGTATTTTTAAATTCTAGAAATGTACAGGATTAAAAATATTTACTATTCATTGGCACCTACAGATGCTGAAATCTGTTTCTGACAGACTACTCAGTTTGTTAATTACCAGGAAAAAATACAATATGAAAAAAAATGCATTGCCTGTTAACACCTGATATTTTCCAGGCAGGGAGAAACATCATTCTTAAATATATGCCAAAAGTGTAAGTTCTCCATGTGTCTTTTTATGAGCCAAATTGCAAGTGGAAACTTATGTTGCTCTTCTTCACATATGAGCTGAGAGATTATAGCAAAATCTGTCAAAGCAGTCATCAAAGACTGCAATGTACTGCATTATTCTGGAGAAAGAGTTTGGTGCACGAGTGATTTTCACTGAAGGTATCAAAGACAAAACAAATGCTTATTTTCAGGTTTCACAAAAAGGCCAAAAAGTCATTCAAATTCCCACCAAGGCAATTTTGCAACATTTTGGCATGATCAATAAATTTGCATTTGGACCTAAAAGGAGAAGTTTATAGAAGTTTAAATCATATTCAACAGGGCACATTTTATGGGCTGAATCATTTTCTACATGCTATTTCACAGTTCCTACTGGAACTGAGAGAGGGAAATTGAAATTGTTTAGATAACAAGAAAAACTGGTCTCTTTCAGTGACTATGTATGTTGTTGTCATTGACATTTTGTCAAAGTATTCTGAAAAAAGAGAAATTCCAGCCTGGAAACAAATTTCTGCCTTTGCATCTGTGATGAAATATGTAACTTAATATTAGTAATGATAATTATCAAAAGTTAACTGATCTCGTCATATATGTTTTTAAAATGGAATATATCTGTGAAACTCAAGAATGTTTCTACCTCAGGAGTCAATATGTAACGTATGGATAAAATTCTGCTCTCAGATCTGCTTATTGGTGTTTAATAAATATGTGGTTATAGTTGTCTATTTTATAGTTATTAGGGTTTAGAAAATTAAAATAAAATACATCCAATATTACTCATAGTAAATAGGTGTGATAATAGGTTTGTATTTTTTCTGCTTGAAAAACTTATTTAGTTTGGAAGGAGGAAAGGAATTCCTGATTAAATTATATAGAGCAGTGGTGGGCAACCTGCGGCCCACGGGCTGCATGCGGCCCATCAGGGTAATCTGATTGTGTGCCGCAAGACATTTTGCTGACATTGCCCGTCAGCAAGCACTGCCCCCCGTAGCTCCCAGCAGGCTGCTTTTTGCCCACCACTGATTTAGAGAAATTGTACACAGCTACATGTGAAGTTCTTCTATATTACTGGTAGTTAAAATGCATGCCCAATGTCAATAGAAAAAGTAATTTATGTTAGATTTGTAATAAGTTTTGCCATGTAACATAACTTTCATATGACAATAAGTATCCCATTTATCAGACTGATGCTTCTAATTGCAGATGTATGCTAATGAAGTGATCAACTTCATTTTCATCCTTAATGAAACAGTCTTAGGTAAGGTACAAATAAGGTTGAGGAAGCTATTTATCTTTTAAAGTCTTTATCTGCTTCAAATGACCTGAGTAAATTGAAAGCTTTAGGGTACGTTCCTGACACATTCTGAGTACTTGTACCAGCCATTGCTCTAAATAAGGGTTGCAGGAGCTCAAGATCCCTCAGGATAGTAGCTGGGAAAACTATTCACAGTTCAGAATAACATATTTGATTAATTTAGCTTCTTTTTAAATAACAGATTATATTTGTTATTAATTGATTCATTATTCAAATATATTCAACCATTGATTGATGCAAACATACATAACCTATGGATTGCTGTCAGCCACTACATGATGTTTATTGGAGTTTCACATCAGCATAGTACATTTTAGAAATTCAAAAGATTCCTTTGCCTGCTTGTTTCATATAGGAAGAAATATTTTGTGTACTCTGGGGTTTTGTTTGAGGGTTGTTGTTTGTTTGTTGTTGGGTTTTTTTTGGTTACTTCTCCTTAATGAATGCATTGCAGACAAGGCTAAACAGAGAAAAATGAGATTCTTTTAGTTGATTAATAACAAAAGAAAAAATTCCTTGTACAGGAGAAATGAGACTGAGGACAGATTGTCTTCCCTTCTATTTAAGGCACTGAGAATTTAATAAACACAGAACAGAAATTTGTTTATTTTTCTGCCTTCATTTCAAATACCTATAACTGCACATTAATCTTCTTTTCAAAAAAACTTTTTACTAATGTAAAACATAAAACACCAAGTGGCCAGCTAGAGTAATAGGTGAATACTCAGACTTTGCATTAATACTAAATGTGGCAAAAGTTCTATTGTAGCAGACACCACAATGTTATCCTGGAGATATCTATCTGTATGACCCTAGCGTTAATTGAACTGAACCTTCCTGGAACTTGGGGCCAAGACACATAAGGCCAAAGCTCCCCCCAGCTTACTCCACAAGGACCTCCTCATTTGTTGCTTTTGTGCTGCTGTCAGGACTTCTTTCCAAGTTTTCTGATGGTGCCTTGTATTGGACTGTGGTCCTCCTGGATGTACCTAATACACTATGCCAATTAGTTTTTGCATCCATTGTTTATTTGATTGTTTCTGTATGTCTACATATGTAATCAATAAAGAAAACTGCTCTGATGCAGTGGTTAACAGTCAATGAACCCACCTTTTTTTGGTGGGGGGAATAGTACTAGATTTGTCATATCAGCTTTCTTGTATTATTCAGCCACAGAGCAGATGTGTTTCCAACAGGAAGATCAGTGAACTGACCTGGCTGATATTCAGTGTCATCACTACAGAAAAGTTTAATGGTTCTTACGTTCTCTGACATAGCTGATTTTGCAGTGTAGATGGGGACCTAAATCTTCTGTGGGTAACAGAGACTGCATTTCTACATAGTGATTTGAAATATTTCATTAGTTTAGTAAGAAGAGCACTCATCTTATGATTTGATCATGCATATTGTTTGTAGTGTTGTAATCATGTTGGTTCCAGAATATTAGAGAGACAAGGTGGGTAAGGCAATATTATTTATTGGACCAACTAGTGTTGGTGAAAAGAGAAGCTTCAGGACCTGAAGAGCTCTGCGTAGCTCAAAAGTTTGTTGCTTAATTATGCATCAGTTGCTTTGGTTGCTAGCTTTAAATCAACTATTGTCTTAGCTTCTTGTTTTCCCAACTATTTTCTCTTGGAGTCACTATTGATTTATTTAGCAGTTAACTTGGGTGAAGGGAGTCATTGGGTGAAGGGATCAAACAATGCAAATTAGATTTTCATTCATATGGAGATTACATGACAAGTTATCTGAAGACCAGTCACAATTGTTTTTCTCTTTTCTCTATTGTAACAGCTTGCCTTGCAAACAATGAACCACATTCCCCTTTTCAAATTGTTTTTTTTTTCATAATGCAATTCCACTAAATGCATTACTGTGGAGAAATGAAGTTATCATGGAATAAAACAAGTGTACTGTACTGGAAAATGAGGCTTACAGAGAAAAAAAGATTTAAAATATTTTAAGGAAATGTACTTCAAAATTGAAAGCTACTTTTTTTAAATTCCAGACAGCAAATTCAGCATTCTCATTTCTTCTTCAATTCAAGAGTTAATCTGATGAGGTTCAACAAGGACAAATGCAGAGTCCTGCACTTAGGACGGAAGAATCCCATGCACTACTACAGAATAGAGACCGAATGGCTAGGCAGCAGTTCTGCAGAAAAGGACCTAGGGTTACAATGGACGAGAAGCTAGATATAAGTCAACAGTGTGCCTTTGTTCTCAAGAAGGCTAATGGCATTTTGGGCTGTATAAGTAGGAGCATTGTCAGCAGATCAAGGGACATGATCATTGCCCTCTATTGGGCATTGGTGAGGCCTCATCTGGAGTACTGTGTCCAGTTTTGGGCCCCACACTACAAGAAGGATGCGGACAAATTGGAAAGAGTCCAGCAGAGGGCAACAGAAATGATTAAGGGTGGGGTCACATGATTTATGAGAGGCTGAGGGAACTGGGATTATTTAGTCTGCAGAAGAGAAGAATGAGGGGGGATTTGATAGCTGCTTTCAACTACCTGAAAAGGGATTTCAAAGAGGATGGATCTAGATTGTTCTCAGTGGCACCAGATGACAGACGAGGAGTAATGGTCTCAAGTTGCAGTGGGGGAAGTTTAGGTTGGATATTAGGAAAAACTTTTTCACTAGGAGGGTGGAGAAGCACTGGAATGCGTTACCTAGGGAGGTGGTGGAATCTCCTTCCTTAGAGGTTTTTAAGGTCAGGCTTGACAAAACCCTGGCTGAGATGATTTAGTTGGGGATTGGTCCTGCTTTGAGCAGGGGGTTGGACTAGATGACCTCCTGAGGTCCCTTCCAACCCTGATATTCTCTGATTCTATGATTGACAGTAAGTCACATCCTATCTTATTATTTGACATTTGTAATAGATCTGTACCTAGTAATGAATGGTGCAGGAATCCTTTGGGAAAAATAAAATGTGATCATGTAATTAAAGACTGTATCATAATGTCCATGCACAAGTTAAGATTGCACAGGCAACCTAGAATCTGATATTTCCTAACTTTTGAGTGATTAACTTTGCAAACTTAACTTTCTTTTAACATAGATTTTTATGTAATATATAAAAGATTACATCTAAATGCCAACTAGTTACACTATAGTCAAGTGTCTTCAAATGGTGTCTCTCTCTCTCTAAAGCTATGTCTACACTATACAGCTTTTAGCAGCCTGGCTGTGTCGCCACAGCCGTGCACCTAAAAGTCGCGCAGTGTAGCCGCTGTGTGTTGGCTCTCCTGCCAACAAAAAACTTCTATCCCCCAATGAGCAGCACTGTTCTCACTGGCACTTATTGAGGCAAAACTTTTGTCTTTTGAGTGGGGGGAGGAGGCTAACAGCTCTGAAAGACAAAAGTTTTGTCATTCAACAGTCAGTGTAGACATAACCTTATCTCTCTCTCTTATCATCTGTCATACTGTACTCAATACCATGGTATCTAAGTATCTTGATTGAGATAGGTCAGATATATGTTTAGAGAAGGAAGAGATTAGTTGTGTAGTAAAAAAAAATTAAGTGTTCATTGGTGGGATAACCAAACTGGGATAATAGCTGTTTCTTGCTTTTTAATTATATTTGTGACCATATATGTGATAAATTGAGAATGTGTTTGAATCAAATTGTAAACTCCATTTTATTTTGTGAATGTGAATTTTGATCATAACATTCATGTAACTTTTATTTTTGTGTTGTAATCTCCATATTTTATTGAGACAACAAATGTGTATAGTAAAAATACACAAAAAAATAGCTTATTCCACCTATAACAGTGCAGAGATGCAGAGCTCCTCTGACTATTCATCTTCATAGCCAGACCTGGTGAGACCTTCCTACTCCAACTCAGGAATATAAAATGGATTGGCGCATAACTGTAATGTAGTAGGAATTAGGTGAAAAGACACAAGGGTCATGCTCAGGCAGAAGTTTCTTTTTATTTCAGTTAACAATAATGGAAACTACAGAAAGGGAACAAATTTGCATAGAATTGAGTATGTTCCCACTTGCTGAAGAGAGGATTGGAATTGGCACTTGCCCTACATGTGGAACCATAAGTGGTATCCGCCACTCTGTGTACAAACAGGGGAAATGGAAAAAGACCTGAAATTGCTGACATAGCCACGGGTGGATGGCACACAGGGGGTAGGAAGAAGTAGAATGGAAAAAGTGTGTTGCTAAAAGAGTGAAGGAAGATTTATATAAGAGTGCAGCAAAATAAAGTTGTATGAAGTACTCATAGGAAGTAGAGCATTGTTTGGGACTGTTTTTTAATCCCCCTTCCATCCTATCCCACAATATCCATTCCTACCTGCTCCCGCATGGTTTCTTGCATTTTTATCATGCTCCGACCTGCAAAAACCTTAGATCCTGCAAGACAGATATATTCTTTGATGCTACTTAAAACAAACAAACAAACAAAAACAAGTTGGTTAACATACCATATATATACATGGAATTCAGACACAATTTTACCAGTCAAAGAATAAAACAAATCTTGCTTAAACCCTGTAAAAATACTTTAAATTCTGTTTTACTACACATCAAATCTCTTTCTATCCCTCAATTAAATTTATATTAAAAGTTTTAAAGTATAGAAGTACTTACGGCACCTTAGAGACTAACAAATTTATTTGAGCATAAGCTTTCGTGGGCTACAGCCCACTTCATCAGATGCATGCAGTGAAAAATACAGTAGGACAATTTTATATACGCAGAGAACTTGAATCAATGGGTGTTACCATGCACACTATAATGACAGTGATCGGTTAAGGTGAGCTATTACCAGCAGGAGAGAAAAAAAAACCTTTTGTAGTGATAATCAAGATGGGCCATTTCCAGCAGTTGACAAGAATGTGTGAGGAATAGTGGTGGTGGTGGTGGGGAAATAAACATGGGGAAGTAGTTTTACTTTGTGTAATGACACATCCACTCCCAGTCTTTATTGAAGCCTAGTTAAATGGTGTCCAGTTTGCAAATTAATTCCAATTCAGCAGTTTCTCGTTGGAGTCTGTTTTTGAAGTTTTTTTTTGTAATATTGCCACTTTTAGGTGTATAATCGAGTGACCAGAGAAACTGAAGTGTTCTCCGACTGGTTTTTGAATGTTATAATTCTTGACATCTGATTTGTGTCCATTTATTCTTTTACATAGAGACTGTCCGGTTTGGCCAATGTATATGGCAGAGGGACATTGCTGGCACACGATGGCATATATCATATTGGTAGATATGCAGGTGAACGAGCCTCTGATAGTGTGGCTGATGGGATTAGGACTTATGATCGTATCCCCTGAATAAATATGTGGACACAGTTGGCAACGGGCTTTGTGGCAAGGATAGGTTCCTGGGTTAGTGTTTTTGTTGTGTGGTGTGTGGTTGCTGGTGAGTATTTGCTTCAGGCTGGGGGGGCTGTCTGTAAGCAAGGATTGGCCTGTCTCCCAAGATCTGTGAGAGTGATGGGTCATCCTTCAGGATAGATTGTAGATCCTTGATTATGTGCTGGAAAGATTTTAGTTGGGGGCTGAAGGTGACGGCTAATAGCATTCTGTTACTTTCTTTGTTGGGCCTGTCCTGTAGTAGGTGACTTCTGGGTACTCTTCTGGCTCTGTCAATCTGTTTCTTCACTTCAGCAGGTGGGTACTGTAGTTGTAAGAATGCTTGATACAGATCTTGTAGGTATTTGTCTCTGTCTGAGGGGTTGGAGCAAATGCGGTTGTATCGTAGAGCTTGGCTGTAGACAGTGGATCATGTGGTGTGATTTGGGTGAAAGCTGGAGGCATGTAGGTAGGAATAGCGGTCAGTAGGTTTCCGGTATAGGGTGGTGTTTATGTGACCATCGCTTATTAGCACCGTAGTGTCCAGGAAGTTGGATCTCTTGTGTGGACTAGTCCAGGATGAGGTTGATGGTGGGATGGAAATTGTTGAAATCATGGTGGAATTCCTCAAGGGCTTCTTTTCCATGGGTCCAGATGATGAAGATGTCATCAATGTAGCGCAAGTAGAGTAGGGGCATTAGGGGATGAGAGCTGAGGAAGTGTTGTTCTAAGTCAGCCATAAAAATGTTGGCATACTGTGGGGCCATGTGGTACCCATAGCAGTGCCGCTGATTAGAAGATATACATTGTCCCCAAATGTGACATGGTTATTGGTGAGAACAAAGTCACAAAGTTCAGCCACCACATTTGCCATGACATTATCGGGGATACTGTTTCTGATGAACTGTACTCCATCTTTGTGTGGAATGTTGGTGTAGAGGGGTTCTACATCCATAGTGGCTAGGATGGTGTTTTCAGGAAAATCACCGAAGGATTGTAGTTTCCTCAGGAAGTCAATGGTGTCTCGAAGATAGCTAGGAGTGCTGGTAGCATAGAAGTCCAGTCTGTTGTTTTAATCTTCAGGATGAGTCCACCTAGAATTCTTCTTTTTGTAGTGTTAGTAGGAAGGTCTCTGTGGGTTAGTATGCTGTTCAGAGGTGCATTGGAAATATTCCTTGAGTTGGAGACTTCAAAAATAGGATTCTAGTTCACCACAGAACTGTATCATATTCGTGGAGGTGGAGGCCCTGAGATAGAACAGATTCTTCTGCTGGGCTAAGAATATAGCTGGATAGATTAACAATATTGCTGGGTGGGTTAAGGGAACCACTGTTGTGACTCCTTGTGGCATGTAGTAGTTTAGATAGTTTAGTGTCCTTTTTATTTTGTAGAGAAGCAAAGTGTGTGTTGTAAATGGCTTGTCTAGTTTTTGTAAAGTCCAGCCATGAGGAAGTTTGTGTGGAAGGCTGTTTTTTTTATGAGAGTATCCAGTTTTGAGAGCTCATTCTTAATCTTTCCCTGTTTGATGTATAGGATGTTGATCAGGTGAGTCCACAGTTTCTTTGCGAGTGTGTGGCACAATCTGTCAGCATAGTCTGTGTGGTATGTAGATTGTAATGGATTAGTCCTTTTGGTATGATGTACATCTGTTTGCTTTTGAAAGGAAGATGATGTCTGTCTGTATCTGTACAAGTTTTTTCATGAAGTTGATGGATTTCCACTCCATACGGCTAATTTCAGTGCCTTGCATAATGACAGATTTCAGAGTAGCAGCCATGTTAATCTGTATCCGCAAAAACAACAGGAGTACTGTTGGCACCTTAGAGATTAACAAATTTATTTGAGCATAAGCTTTTGTGGGCTACAGCCCACTTCATCAGATGAATGCAGGGCTTAATCACATCAGCCACACTATCAGATACTTGTTCACCTACACATCTACCAATGTGATATATGCCATCGTGTGCCAGCAATGCCCCTCTGCCATGTACATTGGCCAAACCAGACAGTCTCTATGTAAAAGAATAAATGGACACAAATCAGATGTCAAGAATGATAACATTCCAAAAACCAATCAGAGAACACTTCAATTTCTCTGGTCACTCGATTACAGACCTAAAAGTGGCAATATTACAACAAAAAAACTTCAAAAACAGATTCCAACAAGAGACTGCTGAATTGGAATTAATTTGCAAACTGGACATCATTTAATTAGGCTTGAATAAAGACTGGGAGTGGATATGTCATTACACAAAGTAAAACTATTTCCCCATGTTTATTCCCCCCCCCAAAAACGTTCTTGTCAACTGCTGGAAATGGACCATCTTGATCATCACTACAAAAGGGTTTTTTTCTCTCCTGCTGGTAATAGCTCACCTTAACTGATCACTCTCGTTGTAGTGTGCATGGTAACACCCATTGTTTCATGTTCTCTGTGTATATAAAATTGTCCTACTGTATTTTCCACTGCATGCATCCGATGAAGTGGGCTGTAGCCCACGAAAGCTTATGCTCAAATAAATTTGTTAGTCTTCAAAGCATACTCCATCACAGCCATCTTTCCATCCATCTCAGTGATACTGCTGTCCTCTCTGGTGCTCTCAAAGCCAATTCTGGACCTCAGTCTGGCTTATATGGAATCCACTCTATTGACTAGCAGGTCCACAACAGACTTTTTTTTTAACACCCAATGATATTTCTGACAAGTAATTTGCTCCCTTATCTTTGGAGTGATTTCTTGACATTCTTCAATACCTTGCATGTACAACCAGTACTTGCAAGATGGAAATCAGACCTATAATATTTTGTATCAGAAGGGAATATAACAATCTACAGGCTGCACATTTCAACATATCAGTGTTTTTAAATACTATCTATTTAAAGAAATAAAACTATTAGAACTGAAATTCAAAGTTAAAGTTGAAGTTAAAAATAAATATGTGAAAGCAACTGCATTTCACAGGTAAGATACATTACCACAAAAAATCTTGCCTGAGCGTCAATGCTCATCCTCTACCTAATTGCCAGATATCCCATGCATACAAGTACCATATTGCCGAACAAACATACTGTCATGGTTACACACAGCTTGCCCATCTGTTCCCTTTCTGGTGCCTCTGAGTATACCCCATTAAGTGTTAGGCATCAAACCCTAATGTGTTTGGGAAGAATTTTACAGTTCTCCCACACTTGGACGGGCCTCTGTGTACAATACTCTGTCTATGTCGATTGCTTATCACCATGCAAATCCAATTGGACCTCTTATGTCCCTTCTCTTCAAGAGCCTGTGACCAATGCTATACAGTGACCAACAGCCTTCTAAAAACAAGTATGTGTATTAGCTATGGGAACAAAGTATTAGAGAAGATTATTTAAAAACAACAAACAGTTGACATATTTAGATTTACCCAATCTTATGCTTCCTCACAAGCTAATCTAGATGGGTTTACCTTTTGAGTCACAGGAACAGAACAAGCCTAATATTCACCTCTTTAGCAAGTCCCAGAGCTCTAGCAACCCCGCCTGAAGACAATTTGCCTTCCAGTTGGTGTGTACCTAGAGAAACTCACCTCAGGGAAACTCAAAACTCCCCTTTCTTAAAAGTCCATCTTCCCTGTTTGAGCCTGAGCCAATTACCATTGCTCAATTTTTTATTATTATTATTTTTTTTTTTGGTGACAAGGCCTAAGTCTGATCTCTTCCTTTTGCCCTGACTGTTTTTTTCCAGTCAATCAACCAGGCCATTTAAGAGAATGTGATGGTTATTCCATTGTTTAGCCATTAGATCCACTCACCCTTTAAACTGCAAGCCAACTTGCCCTCTCTAAAGGGCTTCTGAGCTCGGTTAGCAATTTCCAGTCAGGCCCCCCAATACCATCCAGCTTTCCAGCTGTCTCCTGAGGGCTACTGAGCATAACTTTTAGGTATGTTGAGTCAAACATTGTGTCTTCTTATATCTGAAGAATAGATTAATTACCTGTTCTTAGCAATCCAGGAAAAAGTTGTAGAAAGAAAGCAGATGGATTGAGGAGACAAACACTTTGCAAATCCTATTTTTGTTTTACTTTTATCTGTACTGGTAGAATAGAAAGCTTGTTTTTCACAAAAACAATTTATATTAAATGCACTTCATGTTTATTATTTTTTTACAATTAACATTTTGGTCCACATGTTTTAGAGTGAAAATAGTTTTCTCTGGGAAAACAAATTCTTTAAAAACAATTTTAAATAGCAGTATGAGCAAAAGGATAGCCCAGTTGTTATGGGTCCATGCCTGAGACCTGGATTCAATTCTCTACTCTGCAACAAATCTTCAGTGTGTCCATGGGCAAGTCACTAAGGCTTGGATTCACAAAGGTACTTTGGCACTTGAGTCCCAAATTTAGGCTTCACTGTGATTCACAAAACTCCCATCTAAATTTATAGGTGCCTAAACTCACTCAGAGTCTAAATTTTTCAAGTAAAAGTTCCTTAGGCATATAATTTTATGCCTCTGTGCTACATAATCTTATGCCTTGTGTTCAGATAGCTATCTTCCACCTATGCCCCAGACTGATTCATGAACGTGAAAATAAGCATTTGCCCACCTACCTAGTATGTAGAGCCCAATTCAGGAGGAAAACTCAGAGGATGTCTAATAGATTGGATCCCATTCAGAATCTGGCTGGAGGAAGAGATGCTGCTGCCCAGCTTACAACCTTTTAGCCCAACAGCTAGAGCACTCATCTGGGATGTGAAAGACCTAGGTTCAAATCTGCCCTCTGCCTTATTGCCTGAGGGTTAGAATATACATTAATTATCTTGATTACTTAAGAATCCCCAGTTATCACTTTGAGGGTTGATGGGTTCTTGCCCCAAAATCAGGCCTAGTATTATTCAAATTACTATATAGTTGGGAACCCTGATGTGCAACACTCACATTATAGGACCTCTTTTATTTTACAAATATAGTTTATTAATACATTCAGCACAGTCACAAACACCCCAACTCAGCAAGCTAGACAGAGACACGACAGAATGTACATCTGCACATCTATATACTCACACCATCTCCTGTAGAACAACCTGAAATATGAGCCATCATCTTCCTCTTCACCATCCCTTTCCCCCTCATCACCAATGGCCATCATTCTGGCACCTCCCAAGGACTACATCTCTCTCTCTTCCTGCCCCTAGGCTGGGATACCACTTTTATAATATGTTACGCTGACGCTATTCTGTTCAATGCATATTCAATAGGGGATTTTTCCCCTTTTCCTTATTTGTATTTCCTTCCCTTAATATTGTCGGAGTGTCTTTTTTCTATAGCTTATTATATAAATGATCTTAACTTATTATCATATATGTCCATTCGTTATCATGGCCATATTGTGGTTAGGAATCACATTTGTTATTTCTGTCGTAACTGGTTATTTTGGTTCTTTCCAAGTTCCAAGTTGTGGTGTACCCATTAAGTTTAAAAGGGTATGAACTTAGGAAGTCCCCTATGCCAACCTACTGTAACACATCCTTTACGTTAAAGGTTGCAGCCAAAAATGGACCTTATGCTTTAGCTCAGGGATTGGCAACCTTTGGCCTGCGACCTGCCAGGGTAAGCCCCCTGGAGAACCGGGTGGTTTCTTTACCTGCCGCATCCACAGGTTTGACCGACCATGGCTCCCACTGGCCGCGGTTTGCTGCTCCAGGCCAATGGGGGCTGCAGGAAGCGGCGGCCAGCATATCCCTTGTCCCACGCCGATTCCCGCGGCCCGCATTGACCTGGACCGGCAAACCACAGCCAATGGGAGCAGCGATCGGCCGAACGGCAGGTAAACAAACCGCCTGGCCCTCCAGAGGGCTTACCTTGGTGGGCCATGGACCAAAAGTTGCTGATCCCTGCTTTAGCTCATCACTATCTATCTAGATGAAAGGTCCCAAACATATGTATGCTAACTTTGCCTTAGCTCAACATACAGGATGTAGCTGCAGGTCCCTTATGTTACAGCCAAAATACACTCTAATATAAACTTATTATAATAAAAGAAATAATCAAACCCTTAAGAAAATAATAAATTTATAAGAAATTATATACAGGCAATCAAGCAGGCTAGCCTTAGTTGTATTTCATGTATCTGTAATATATGTCAGTTTGTTTTCAGGACACTTCTGTGTTTGAATCATGTATCTGTGGTTAGAACTTTCCCTTGAACTCTATTTTCAGTTCCACAAATACTTGGGGTTTTACACTGGGCTGTGCAAAGTTTTTCTGTTCAAAGTTCATAGGCCTCAAGCCTTATGTTAACTTGCTGAAGCTAATGTCTTACAGGATTCAGACCTGTGGGTTTCTTGAATTATTGTTAAATATAATACAAAGCAGAATATAATGCAGAGCAGTGAATATAATAATGGCAAGCTAGCCCATGGGGCTACAGCCTGAGAAGGAGAAATGATTTGAACAAGGGCCTCTGAATGTTCAGGAGTGCTCTAAACACTGAGCCATGGGATTGTCTGATATGGGGCTCCCTCTGTCTCTCCTAATTAAGCTGTTCTACTTTGAATAAATAAAGAGTCACTAGAGCAGGGAGACTGAACCTGGGTCTCCCACCACTCAGATGTGTGCCCATCCACAAGGCTAGCCGGTCACTCTCTCTTTCTGGCCCAATGACTCTAATTTTTTAAAGTGGTTGTGCTGTCGATAGATACTTAAAGAGACATTGGATCAGGGAGGGGAGAGGCAAACATGAAGAATACTATATCTACTTGAAACTACAATTGAAAATTATTGTGGCAGAATTATATTTGATACAAATTGGCCTAAACTACAACCCAGAACCATCTCTAAATTGTGGATCTTTCTAATTCCAGATATGACCGTAGGTCCAAAATTTGTGGCTTGAACCTATTTTTAATATGTAACCAAAAGGGTGTCTGGTGAAAACACTAGGAATAACAGCCCTACATTTATCAAATACATACATTACAAGATCAACAGACAGGCATGAGGCAAGTAGGTCCTTTAAGTATGCTATGTGGGAGAGCTGTCTTATAACCATGCAAGAGAAAAGATACGGGACTAATTCTCTTGTATGGTGAAGCTCTTTCACCAGTGCAATCTGGTCATGAATCTGTCATATCCTGCATTGGAATATCACCCCATTTCGGGGAATGGATCTTCTTTCTTGTGGCACAGAGCTGTCATAGAGGTTCTTAGGCTACCCCATTTCCTGCTGCCAGCTTGTAGGGAAAAGGGAGCATAGACAGAAAAAAAAGGCCATGAATAAGAATTGCCTATGCCACATGAAACCCTAGCTATTGTTTTGGGCTATGGGCACTGTTAACAGCTGATATAAATTAGAGCAGCCCTTATGCATAAGGGAACCAGTGCTGGACACAGTGGCTGAAGGATCAGGGTGAGCTTTAAACCACTTTTGCATCTAGTTTCAGCAGACAGGTAATTTGGCTGTAGCTGAGAAGTTGGCCTGGGATTTTTTTTTTAAGCAATGAATTATGTAAAGATGTAGGAGACAGAAAGCCAGTTGTAGTGTCTGAGCCCAAATGTAATGCATGTAAGTCTTCCATTAATAATGTCTATTTAAATCACACATTACAAGACCATCACATACATTTATTATAAAAAAAATAGCACAACTTTAGAATTGTTACATTTAAAGCAACAGTATACAGAATTTAATGGATTTCTTAATTAGGCTTTATTATTAATAGTAATGGTACACTAATTGAAGTGAACAACTTCAATCCCAGCCAAAAATGATTTGAGCTGTCTAACAATTTTAGAATGAAGAAAAATGAATAATACATTAATTCAAAAGAAGAGGGTAAATAATGTATGAAACAAAAGGTGTGAGAATAATAAATTTTATGCAGTTAAAGAGAGGACCTTATTTTTCTGTTTCTGTTGGTTCCATGTGTTCTTTCCCTAATTATTTTCTAATTTTCCATTAGAGACATAAGGTGGGTGATGTAATAGATTTGATTGGACCAACTTCTGTAGGTGAGAAAGACAATCTTTTCAGTTTACACAGAGCTCTTTTTTCTGATCTGAAGAAGGGCTTTGTGTAAGCTTGAAGCTCGTCCCTCTCACCAATAGAAGTTGGTCCAATCAAAGCTATTATCTCACCTCCTTGTCTCTCAAGTATCATTGGACCATTACAACTACTACAATACTGCATACAACTAATTTTAGATCATCACTACCATAAATGCCATAGTTTCCAAAAGAAATATGTCAATTTCTGAAAGATGTTGTGTGGCACCCTAAACCTCTCCTAGCTGATACCTTCCACCCAAGAGGGCACTTTGGTGGTGCTGTTTGTTTATCATTAGTAAAGTGTTTGCAGATAAATTGCTATATACACATAACATATTTTTACAGCAAATTTCATAATTAGTATATGCTAATTTGGAATTGAGGCTTTGTTTGGAAATCTCATAGGACAATCATATAGTTACATAAATATGGATGTTGCTACTTAATCAGGGGACAATATTAGCATACTTTATACTTAATATGGTTGAAATTAGCTGTTGCCAAGTATTTAAATATGATATACACTAAGTTTTAAATACATTTGACATGTATAATTCTGGTATTTTAACATTAAATTTGCTGAATAAAACTTAAATCTGTATTTCCTCAACACTAAAGAGGCCTCAGTCCAGGCAAGTTGGATTCTGGAGCCTTCAGACCAAACAGCTCCAGGACATAAACTTTATCATCTCCGTTGACAATTTTGTTCCTGTTTTCCCTCTGCAATTTCCCATTACACTAAGTTTTGGCTTATTATGTTTTGTAGATTGCAACACATTATATAATAAATGCAATCTGATATTTCAAAAATGTAAAAAACAAAAGAAAGAAAAACACATTTTGTTTCCACAACATTTTAATATTGTTATGCTGGAAGAAGAGCAGCTCCCAGTAAGCATATCTTTGATTTATGGGAAATTACAAATCTTCCTGAAGCTGATGGTTGTTCTAGCTGTCTTTCATTTGGGCTAAATGAAGGAACAATTAAAGGCCCCTTTATTTAATGATAGCTGAAACAATGGAAGCCATCATTCTAAGAGCAGACTGAATTCAAATGCACATTCTAGGGATTGATTTGGTTGCAACTATCTGTGCATGGGGAAAAAATGTACCATAGAACAAACAGTGAGAGGAGCAATAAGCAAAGAGAAAGCAGCTGGAAACTAGGAAACAGTAAGGGAAACACTAGTAGTGTGGTCCTGTGAGAAAGCCAAGAGAGAGCTTTTTGGTCATAGAGCTGACTGGAAAGGGGCTTGGAATTGTGAGTGAGGATACTGCCTCCTGTTGTTTTATCCTGTTTTTGGAGAAACAGGACTTATGTACATTCTTTGTATCTAAATAGCGATGAACCAAGAAATACTCGACTCTATCATCAATTTATCCTAACAGAAACAACTCACAAAGCCCCAGATATTGTCTAACCAAGGAGACCAAAAGGGTGAACAATATATTATTTTATTATACACTTAGTATGCAATCATTTCTAAAGAGTATATTTCTAATTCAGTTTGTAGGATTAATCCTAACAAGTTATTAAAAAATGCAGCTGAATCTAATGAGAATTTCATAAATATTAATTATGCCTGTATAAATGAAGCCTTCATTCAAAGTGGTAACTCAGATGAGAAAACAGGTACACCAGTGATAACTCAACTTTTCATTAGACTATAAAACAAATCATTATGTTAACCATAATCCCACCACATTCCCAAGATGTTTCCAGCATATAAAATTAGACTTTTAATCTTTGAACACAACCTTTACTATGCTTTCTCCCTTTAATTTTCTGAGTCATTGAATAGAGAGCAAGAATCCATGTTATTTTCAGTTCCATATAAAGGTGTGAAATAATTTCTACATTTCCTTCTTGCTGAGCTTGATCTTGGTTTACAGCTATGTTAAAATCCTTACAATCATTTGTCATTCTAGCAGTATATTCAATGTCCTCTATTTTCACCAGGATTTTGCAACCAGAAGATATATATATTGCCCTGAAAATTATACAATGCTTTTTCTATTTATAGTAACAGGAAAGTACCATTATTTTCTTTCTCCTCTCTAATCTTACCTTTACTTTTATCTATGTATTTTCATTACACCAATTTATAGTTCTGGACTGGATAGTTTAGCAGCATTTGGATAAATGTACTGGCTGTTAATATACCATAGCATATTTTTTCAGCTTCATTCATCTGTACAAGGTAGGCAAGACTATCAGCTATTCTACTATTAAATTTCACAGTTAGGGCTCGAGGGCCAACTCCTTCTTCCTTTTCCCACTTGAGAAGGTGTATTGCAATTAACTGGCTAAATTCTCTGGTGATGTAGGTGTGTAAAACTCCACTGAAGCCAATGCAGTGGAACCCATTTATACCAGCAGAGAATGGAAACTAATGTGCTTTGAAATTCTAATTCAGAGCCTTTTCCTGACAATAGTCAAGGTCATGGAAGCTTTACAATTGACTACAATAGGGGCAGAAGTCTGTACTATTTCTTCTGTTCCATTTAGGTTCTTATACCACACCCATCACTGTGATATCTGAGCACTTTCCAGATATGCATTAAGTGACATAATTTGCATCTGTCACATATTGTGCCTTCTCTATTCCTCTCCTCTCCCCAGGAGAAAACAGTGTATGGGTTTGATGTTTGCTTATGATCTACTATGTGTTTTTGTTTGTGAAGGCATGGCTGAAAAAAAGCCCCTAACACTTGAACTCTTATTTTCCCAGGACTCTGTAGAATTCCTTAGATAAGTCCATTTCATTAAACACAGCATCAAGAATGTTTTCGGTCTTTAACAAAAAAAAATCTCTATTCTGATACTAAATGTGCCTTTTAGGCCATTACATTTTACATGAATGGATTTCACATTTTTTTTAAAGGAACATCTGTTGTTGGACCTGATATTTGGAATCACATTTCCCTGAATTAGGATTGTGTAGGGTTTTACATCTTCCTCTTTCTTTAAAAGGAGTCATGTAGCTAAATGTAATAGTGTCAATATATATTTAGATACATTTAAATCTACGGATTATTTGACAGACATATACACTTAGGCTCAATCCTGATTTGTAGAAGGTAGAAATATACTGTCATGTCTCACTCATGAAATCAGCTGCTCTGTGAGATCATCATGCACATTAGACTATTCTTGGTTAGTTAAATAAAAATGAGATTGAACTATTACCTCAAACTTAAATATCTGCCAAATTTTGGAGGTTTCTAATGTTAGACAAGGTGTTTTACAATAAAGATGGAATTAAATAATAGATGGAAATATGTACTCATGTATCAGAGAATCAGATTAAGTTCTTAGTCCATATTTGATATTTATATTCCATCTACTTTGATTTCTAACCTTTCCCCGCATTCTATGAGTTATTCTTCTCCATTTCCTAGGTGTCAAGGGTGACTGGCTTCTTTAAGAGGGAGTGCACCTGTGACTGACTACCTACTGCTCCGCTGTGCATAAGGGAAGGCACCTTCCTATTATAAAGAGGGAAACAGGAAACTGGAGAAGGCAAGGTGAAGCTGCAGAGAGAAGAATGCTCCAGGAGAGTTTGAGGCTTCAGGGCTGCTAGCCACTGATCTCCCTCAACCCAGGGACATAAGGAGAGAAGCCTCTCTAGCCTTCTCCTAAGAAGAGGTTAGATACTGAGCAAAAAATAGAAAGATCCCCAAGCGATTGTTTATTAAGCAAGAACCTAGAAGCTCTTTGCTTGTTTGTTTGTTTGTTTTGGTTTGGTTTTAAGGAGAAGCTGGCACTCTGCCCTCCCATTGACAACCCCATGCAATAATAGACCCCTTTGTCTCTTCACCTGGTTTTATCCACAAGAATAAACTGAAGCTGTTCCTCACAAGAAAAAGGCTTTAGAAATCCATTTGGGTATAACTGATTGGATTCAGAATGACATCACCACCATCCCTCATAGGATATCTTGTGGGTGAGGGGTTTTAACTCTTCACTGTCCAAGGATACCACAACTGACATCCACATCTCCCTCTTTCAGGGCTTGCTCCCCAACAGATGCTTTCTTATTGCTCTATGGAGCCTGTAGCAGCAGCAGGAAGCTCCTTTGTTCTCTGTTGGGAAGTAGGACTGATTAGTACCTCCCTGCCCAAATAATATAGGGTTGGAAGGACAGATGCCCTAAACAGGAATTCTCTCTTCCACATACACAAATCTACTACAGAGGAAGATACCATATGATGCCTCCCCACCCACAAAAAAGAGGCCCAGGGTGAAGGGCATCAGCTTAATCTGTCTGAAGAAAGCAATTAGCAGGAGTATATGCATGTAAGAGGGACGAACTTTATGGCTGGAGGGGAATTTGGATGGATCTGTGGTTAGATATTGAAAGATATACCCCAAGAACACAATTTTTCCTCCATCAAGTGTTAAACTTTTGACTTGGAAGTGGATTTTGGTTCTGAATTGGAGACAAAATTAAAAGGAGCAACTTGAATTCAGGGCTTCAAAATCGAGCCTTCCGTTGCACAGTACTAGGGTGAGGGAAAGGTGTTGGAATCGAGGGCTGGAAAAAAATGTCCTATAATCAGATGCTTAAAGAGTTCAACCTGTTTAGTTTATCAAAAGAAGATAAAGAGGTGACCTGATTACAATTTATAAGTATCTTGTACAGGGAAAATGTATCAGGTACTAAAGGGCTCATTAATCTAGTGGAGAAAGACATGAGAAAACTCTATGGCTGGAAGTTAAACCAACAAATGCAAATTAGAAATATGTATTAACAGTGAAAGTAATTAACCATTGGCAAAAACTATCAAGTGAAGTGGTAACTTATCCATCTCTTGTCTTCACAGAAAGATGGATGCCATTGCAGAAAATATGCTTTAGCCAAACACAAGTTATTGGGCTCAGTTTAGGAGTTACTAAATTGAAATTCTATGGCCTGTGTTAAACAAGAGGTCAGATTAGATGATCTAATGATCCCTTCTGCCTTAAAAACTATTAAATGGATAGAAGATTTTGCCTTTTCCCATCTTGCTTAATAGCACAGTAAATGCACATTTTATCATAAAGTGAACAAAATCCTCAGTGTTTCATATCTACATGCTGGGTAATAACAAGAGAGGAATTCAAACAAAACTGGCTCTTTATTAAGAAAAGTATTTACAGAGATGATCCACCTGCATCTATCATTCAGACTATGTACATACAGACTGACTTCAAACTGTTCCCTCTGGCTCCCTGTGCTCCTCTCTTCAAGTTCCAGGCAGGGTGCTATACCCTGAATGGCTCACTTCAGCCACAGTGAGAGAAGAAGTAGTAATACTCCTAGATCTCTGAGACTAAGAGGATGTCTGATTCTATCTGCTCCATAAAGAGCCAAGAGTAGTGCACATTTTAAGCCAATTTGTATTTAGTTGTGTGCATTAAACATAAAAAGTGCTATAATGGAGTTAATTTTAACACTCACAAATGTATTCTTTGTCTGAGACCTTATCTCAGACAGGACATTTTTATGGCTGACTTAAACTTCTAAAAAACAGTTTAAAAACAGAAACACTGACATAAAATGAATTGTGTATAATGGAAAATTTCCCAGGGTAACTTCCAGACATAAAATAGATGATCATTTGTTTCCCTGTGCTCAAGCTTGAGTTTCATTAATTCAGGTTGGCACGTACCAGCAACTTAATGCTCTCCTAGATTAATTAGGAATCAGTAATCATCATTTTTTTAAAAAAATTGAATCACAATTAACAATACACAGTATGAGAAGAATCACAAATGTCCATAACTTATTGAAAGGCTACAAATATTCCTTTTTAGGAACATGTGAAAGTCCTAATAGTATGTAGAGTTACAAAGAGACGACCATACATAAACCTAAAAAATGCAATGATATTTTCCATTTTATGCTTTTATTGATGTTTATTAGAAATAAAACTGTCATTTATATGTCTTGAATTTAATCTTTTTACAACATTTTTCAATAGCTAAAATCATGCATTGATGATTTCAAACAGATTTAAATGATATGGCTCTATCCATTATTTGGAGGCTTCCAATAAGCCTTGCATTTAAGGTAAAGTTATTACAATCCAGTATGGCCTGTAACTGATCTGGATTTTAGTATGTTTTATGGCACAGGAAGTTTATTCTAGTTAAAGATGTATTCATTTTATGCAAATCACTGCTATGTTTTATGGTAATTCTTTGAAAATAATTTGTGACTCCTGAGTTAATAAGACATTTCAAAACTGACTTAGAAAGCATGTAGCTATTTCATTTCTAAAGCATTTAGGTCTAACATGACAAACATTTTACATTATTCTGAAGGAAATATGGTTTACTGAATCTCCATTCCTCTACCCAACCATTTCATAAACTGTTGCATCATTTTGTTTTTGCGTTTTTTTTACTGTGCATTCATGTAATGAAAGGAGATCCCAGAAAAAAGGTAAGTATATTTTGTGAAACCTTTAGTACTTTTTGAAAATGTTCCATGGGCTAAATCTTGCAAGATGTTCAGTTCCTGCATCTCCTATGACTTTAAGGGAAATTCTGGCTGTTTAGTTGTTCAGAGGGAGTTTGGTGTGGGAGGGAGAGCGGGCTCAGAGGGATTTTGTGTGCAGGGTGCATGTTCTGGGCTGGGGCAAAGTGTTGGGGTGCAGGAAGGGATGCGGGGTGCGGGCTCTGTCCAGGTGGCTCTTACCTTGGGTGGCTCTCAAAGGCAACCAGCACATCTCTCTGGCAGCCGCTCCTTGACCGGGGGGCAGGGGGTCTGCATGCGCTGCCCCTGCACTCAGACACCGCCCCCGCAGCTCCCACTGGCTGCAGTCCCCAGCCAATTAGAGCTGCGGAGTCAGTGCTCGGGGCGGCAGCAGCACACGGAGACCCCCCAGCCCACCTGCACTCCCCGCAGGGACATTCTGGCTGCTTCCCAGAGCGTCATGGAGCTGGGGCATGTAGGAATCGGGCCTTAGCCGTGCTGTGCCGCTGCACTTTCAGCGCGCAGGAGGCACTGGCAGGGAGGGGGAGGAATTGATCAGCGGGGCCCATGGACTCCCTGGGGTGCCCTTGGGGACCCGCCAGTGGTCTGCAGAGCCCAGTTTGAGAAATGCTGCTCTAGCTAATAGGCAAGAGTCCCTGCACTATATTTTTCTTTTCTTTTTTTTCTTTCATAGAATTAAGCTAAATCCCTTCTGTTACATAAGTATAGTTTTCTCTAGAATATTCCTCCTGGTCTATATATCAGAGTCACCTTTTCTTCAAACAAAATGGTTTCATCCCAGGTTTATTGTGCGTATTAGTAAAAAGAAAAGGAGTACTTCTGGCACATTAGAGACTAACAAATTTTTGTGTGGAAGGTTGGTTCTTTATGAGAATATCCAGTTTTGAGAGCTCATTCTTAATCTTTCCCTGTTTGCTGTAGAGGATGTTGATCAGGTGGTTCCGCCACAAGTACTCCTTTTCTTTTTGCGAATACAGATTAACACGGCTACTACTCTGAAACCTGTGCGTATTAGTGTTTTCTGCAGCTGGTATTAGTTCCAACACCCAGAGAGGATCAACCACAGAAAATAAAACGAAAAGGAGTACTTGTGGCACCTTAGAGACTAACAAATTTATTAGAGCATAAGCTTTCGTGAGCTACAGCTCACTTCATTGGATGCATTACATTTCATCGGATGAAGTGAGCTGTAGCTCATGAAAGCTTATGCTCTAATAAATTTGTTAGTCTCTAAGGTGCCACAAGTACTCCTTTTCTTTTTGTGAATACAGACTAACACGGCTGCTACTCTGAAACCAGAAAATAAAACATCAGTCTCAGTAATAATGTTGATAAAGAAGAGTGATGGGTTGGCTGCCAAATGCACCATAGTGATGTACCCACCAGTCAAAATATGAACATGCTAATGACTCTAGATGTATTTGATGTCCCAAAAGTGATAGATAAAAATAAAAACAACATGACTCAACATATAATTAGCAATAACAATAAACAATCAAATGTAAATATAGTTACAATACCAAAGATTTATGACCATTTTATCATGGAATCTGAAGATCTAATACTGATTATTATAACTATTTAACATATTTTATGTAAGCATATTATTATACAGTATATATTGTAAATTAATAAAAAGATCTTTATTATTTTAGTGATAAACAAATACATTACAATATGGTTTGTTATTGTCACTCTGTCCCAGCTGGCCCTATGGATAAGATGAGAGTAGCTCAGATAGTCATTGGAGGGGGATGGATAGCTCAGTGGTTTGAGCATTGACCTGCTAAATCCAGGGTTGTACGTTCAGCCCTTGAGAGGGCCATTTAGGGATCTGGGTCAAACTTCAGGATTAGCCCTGCTTTTTGAGCAGGGGGTTGGACTAGATGATCTCCTGAGGTCCCTTCCAACCCTGATATTCTATGATGCTATGACTATACACCAACACCTAGCATTTCTGATATAGAACTTGCTTGAGGCTTATTTTCTAAGTATTTTAGCACTTTGCATTCCCTTTGAGCCTAACAGTATTGTTCTGACAGAGTGAAATCCATATTTATTACTGGTTGCTGAATGCATGATATATTTATTGCTGTGCTTGGATATGACAGAGACATGTCCTGTACTGAGAAGGCACTCCGGCTGCAGTGTGATGCATCCGATGAAGTGAGCTGTAGCTCACGAAAGCTTATGGTCAAATAAATTTGTTATTTCTAAGATGCCACAAGTACTCCTTTTCTTTTTGCGGATACAGACTAACACGGCTGCTACTCTGAAAAGTGTGAAAAGGGAATCTCTAACAGGTAGTGGTCTGTCTGTCTTTGCTCTGGAAAGACATAGTGTAAGAAAACATATTTTAAGTACTAGTGCCCAGAAATATTTCAGCAGTTCTTATTAAAACATTATCAGGAACAGTAGCCCTCATGCTTTCCTTTATGCCAGAGAGCTCAAATATCAGCAAAGTTAATCAAAGATATAAGAAGGGATAAGTATTAATTAGGAAAGAGGGAGGAAGTCCAGGACATTCTGTCATTCACAATAAAAACATTTAAAAATGGGGGGGGGAACAAGGATATTTGATTGTCTTAAACATTATATATTTTAATGTTACATACCTAAATCACGATAAATGGTTTTCAATAATTACTTTAATAAATACACAGAATTACTGTGCAGCTATCTATTTCGTGGTTTTGGAATTACATTTGCATCTCAGCACAGAAATTTTATTTGAAAACAAGTATTTAGCATGAAAACCTATTAATGAATTCTTCACTCAGTCAAACTTCCATTGATTTCAATGGGTGTTTTGCAGGATCAGACCCTTAACAACTGGATCTTCACACTATTGGTATCTGAAATTCTGGATCAGTAACATTCAGTATTGATACATTTCCAGGGTCTGTGTTCCCATATACTGGTCCTGGAATTTTGATACGCCCATGTCATCTAACACAGAATGAACTATAATCTTCCCTGAGTAGGGGCTAGTATATAAAAGTTCACTGCCCAGAAGCAGAACAGGGGAATGAATTGTAAAAAGAGTCACAATGAAACCTCAACCTCCCTTTGTTCCATGGGAGAAGCAAGCTGTCTGAGCCATTTTTCTAGTGTAGCTTACTTCCCCCTGCACAGCAGCTTAGCCACACTGCTCAGTATATCCTGCGAGGTAAGGGAGAAGCCTAGGCTCAACCCAGCTTTCTATCCCTGCTTGCTCACGTGATTGGTAGGGGAATATCCCCCTGACAGTAGTTGTTCTCCTACTTTCTCTCCTCCTGCACTGTTATCCAAGGGCAGGACACTAAGGGAAATGTTTGCATCCCAATATTGCCCTGCACCAGCATGCAGCAAAGTCCACAATTGGGCTCAATATTAGCCCGTTAAACATGATCTGAAAATCACAGTTTCCATTAAGATATTTTTGTCTCCTGACCATTGACTAACATGAGTAATACCTCATTGGCAGCATCTGCACAAAATAACTGATTGGCAACAGCTGCATAAAAAGTCCTCTCTGCTCACTTTGCCCAGCCTAACTAAATACCAACACCAATATTTTTTTTCTTGGGGTGCTCTAAATTGATTGATAATAATCAATCATCATAACATTTGGAATTAGAACCCTTGGATTCCCTATTCTTATCCCTAGTGCACAAAGAAAACCCCAGTACTCAATTTTACCATGTACAAACTGTATGCACATGAGTAATCTCACCAAACTCTGGGGCTAATCATGTGATCAGAGGAGTTTTGAGTCAGTCAAGACATTTCCCTTAGAATGATTGTTCAGTGGAAAATTCAGTGATAATAGTTTTGCTGATTTTTTTTTCAGTTTTCTTAAACAGAAAAAAATATGTCATTTGTGGTCAGTTCAACCTGTATCAAAATATTTATGTTGGCAGAACAGACTCAAAACATATCATTTTGAGTCATTTCAACATTAAACTGAAATTTCCTGTTTTGACACATTCACTCATGGGAGTTGTTGTTTGGAAATCTGATGCCTGCTATGTTCTCCTGTGGGCCAGCCTCTCTGGCCAGATTATATTTTCCATATGAAGCATAGTTCACTATCTAACAGGCATATGCATTATGGCTGCACGTGTATCTCCAGAGATGTAATACGGCCTGAGAGCCAACCCATAGGAGAGAATGGAAGCATCAGAAAATGCACTTTAATATTGAATTCACGTGAAATAAAGTATTTCAGGTTAATTTCAACAAACTGAAGTGAAACATTTTGATTCAAACTATCCAAATATTTCATTTTAATCAAACCAACAAAATGAAGGTTTCTGAGAAAAAAATAGTATTTCAACTTTTCATTGCTAATGAGGCAAAAACAAATGTTGAAATGCTAAAAAATCCAGTTATTACTTAGACATCTCTATGAAAATTAAGTATGTTTGTAAATTGTTTTCAGGACTATGGCCCTATTTTGTAAAATTAAGTCTGCTACTGGAGCTGTTTGTGTTCAGTCAGTTTTTACATGTACTTGCAGTGGTGTGCCAACAGCAAAATATCTTAAATAAAGAACAATTATTTACAATATATCCTCTCCAGCAGTGAAGTTTTATCTGGAATATATTAATGAGAGAATAAATTCTCAGTGAACACAATTTGGAGATCTGGGTGATCCCAGAATGGCTTATAATATTTCTGAAAATATTTAAATTGTCTTGAATATCTCTTGACTATTTAAAACAGCCACCTTAACATTTCACCTTAAATAGCACTCAGACTAAGAAATGTTCTTAAATATTTGTAAGACAGACAGGGAGGGTGAGTTAATATCTTTTATTAGACCAATTTTGTGTTGGTGAAAGAGACAAGCTTTTGAGTTACACAAAGCTCTTCTTCAAGTCTGGAAAAGGGAATTGGAGTGTCACAGCTAAATACAGGGTGGGACCGATTGTTTAGCATAAGAAGTAAACACATGTTCCAGGAGACCGTTAAAAATAAAGTGAGCAATTCAGACTTTTGCAGACATAGAGCAAAGAGCTAGTGGCTACAAGTTGTTGTAATGAGTCATAAAACCAGTATCTCTGTTGAATCCATGACTTTTAGAGTCTAGCAGAATTATGAATTTAAGCTCCCGGGCTCATCTTCTGAAAGTTTTATTCAGGTTTCTTTTTTGGACAAGGACTGACAGGTCAGATATGGAGTGTTCGCTTTGTGAGAAGTGTTCATTCATTCAGGTTGTTTTTGTCTTTTATCATTTTTCTGTGTGAGTTCATTTGAGACTATAGTGATTGTTTGGCTTCACTCACATAATCATTGTTAGGCATTTGATGCATTGGATGAGGTACACTGCATGTTGTGATAGGCATGTGTAGAACTTATTGATCTTCAAAGGCGCATTGTGGGTGTATTGCTCATTAAAGCAGTGGAGATATGTCAGCTAGTTTTGCATCTGTTGTTCTTGCAGATTCCGGTGCTGCTTTGAGTTGATGTGTCCTGGTCTGTGGAGAACTTATCTTTGATGATGAGCTTGGTGAGAATGGGGCAGGGAGGTGAGGGTAGTTTCAAGGCTAGAAGAGGGAGTTCAGGAAAGATTTATTTTAGGATGTGGTCCCCATGAAGTACTGGTTGTATTTATTTAATGATACCCATATATATTTGTATTCATAAGAATTTAAGCCCGGCCTTTTTGATATAGTAAATGTTCAGATAAATTATATTCTAGGAGCAAATTTCAAAGTATTATTTAGGAGGTACACAGATAAACAAGTAAGCAGATGTGCACTTTTACCTGCTAGCTATGTCTGTGTATTGTTTAATAGAGAAAAAAGAAAAGGAGTACTTGTTGCACCTTAGAGACTAACAAATTTATTTGAGCATAAGCTTTCATGAACTACAGCTCACTTCATCGGATGAAGTCTCTAAGGTGCCACAAGTCCTCCTTTTCTTTTTGTGAATACAGACTAACACGGCTGCTACTCTGAAACCTTTAATAGAGAAGTATGTCTTGTTCCTTTATAATACCAGAATAATTATCCTAATGAGTTTCCATGGCTAGAAGCTTAAACTAGACAAATTCAGATTAGAAATAAGGCACACATGTTTTACAGTAAAAGTACTTAACTAATGGGACAATTTACCAAGGTACATGGCAGATTCTCCACTATGTGAAGTCTTTAAATCAAGACTCAGTGTATTTTTCTTTTTAACATTATTTTATGTTTATATAAAAATATAAGAATATAATGAAACAAAACACATATAAATGAATGCACAAAATTTAAATAGATATAAATAATAAACTTAAGCATTCATTATTTGCAAAACTTGAAGAAAAAAATGGAACCCATAAAGGTCATGCAGAATATTAATTATTAAAGTGACCAAATAGATAAATGAGAACATAATTTAAGAGTATTGGGGACTCATATATACTGAACTGCAAAAGTATGTGTGACCAAACACCATCATATTTTCTCCATGTGCTTCTATTAGAGTGAGTAGTAGAGAGCTCATTCAGCCAGTCTGTGTATGAGGGAAGAATTGCAGATGTCCATTTTCTCCAAATAACTCTATTTGGCTACTAGAATAGCTACTGCAATCCATTTCTTAATATTAACTGGATGTTCCAACTCATCCAGCACCCCTAAAATACACAAGCTTGGTGAAGGAAAATAGTGACACAGTATTTTTGAGATAGCTCTGAATATAGTAGTCCAGAACATAGACATTTTTTGACTGATATAGAAGATGTGCAAAAGGTGGGCATGTGGTTGTTTCAAAAGGCCAACATTTACTGTTTGTTTCCGAACTAGCCTTAAACTCTGGAATCCAGAAGTACCTGCTTAAAATTTTGTTCTGGCAGAATCACAAGGATAAAGAACTTGAAGAATCTTTCACTCTAAGAATATCCCCCCAGAATATTCCTTTTGAGAGAGAGTAAGGCTCAATTCTTATCCCCATTTTCCTCTGAGACTGAGAATGTAGGAATTATTTATTGACAACTTAATGCTTTGCAAAAAGAAAAGGAGTACTTGTGGCACCTTAGAGACTAACAAATTTATTAGAGCATAAGCTTTCGTGAGCTACAGCTCACTTCATCGGATGCTTTGCAGTATGCTCTCAAAGTGACTTTTGTTTCCATATTTCACAACATGTTCTTCTACAGGAGAGAAAGTTAAAACAGATTATGCATGCATGAACCCTTGAACATAGTCCCTGAAAGAAGGAACTGTGAGAGAGTGGTAGCTGGTATTTCTTGACTTGATGTCTTTCTAAAAGACAGGCAATAGCTTTAATAGAAATGATGGGCTTGATACAGAAAGTATTGACTGAGGTTCTCGACCCTATAATATGAAGGAGCACAGACTGGATGATCGTAATTGCCCTTCTGGCACTAAAACCTGTGAATTAATTTAAACTAAGAAATCCTAAAAATGGTGAGTTGATTCCATATATAAGGCCAGAATCTGCATTATGTTCATGCCTGTTTGCATCACTCAGAAGATGAAGGAGGCCAGATTCTGGCCACAACTCACAATTAGAGAATTATCTTGGTGTAATGCCAGTGGAACTGACTCCTGTACTGGCAACTTCGCCACCCCTCCCCTAGTGTCTGAGGCATGGCAGGAGACAGATATGTATTGCAGATGGAGAACATATGGTTGGAGCTCTGCTTTACTGATACTTCACTTTTGTAAGGTCCCACAGAGATCATACGGCAATGTGTAAGTTAGAGCTAGGCTGCTCTAAATCACAGTGAGGCTGGCCTGCCATAGAATCAGGGAGTTGTAATCATCCCCCTGAAGCCTCACTCCCCTCGTACTTGAAGGGCCCTATGACAGAGCAAATATTTGAGCCTGCCATGTCTGTTAGAGTATGACAGGGCTTAAGAAAATTAACTGGAACCAGCATTTAGCATCTGGGTTATATCCTGCATGTAATTGCAAGTTTGCAACTGAAACCAAGACTCTTCTATTTCTCTGCCAGATATGTGATAACAGAGCTTTCCTTTTAGAAAGTAGAAGCAATGCTATGCTTGCCTCAGTTAGAAGTCCTGTCAATCTCTTATTCTGCATATCACACAGTATATGTCTTCTTTATTCACTAATGTACTATCCTTAGCCCAAATTTTGTTTGTTTGTCCAGCCAAGGAATCCATCAAGATAATGGCATTTTAAAATTGCAAATATATAACTGTGATATTTTTGAACCATATATTGAAATGCCATTTATATAATCCACCCAGCTCAACTGCAAACCATTGCACTGACTTCAAATGAGCTAGAACGATTGCATAAAGAAGGATATACAGGCTTGGACCCTATGCTTGAAGCACCTGTAAGATTTGATGGATTGATCCATTACAATCTGTCAGGCTCACGAGTAATACATAACAAAATTCTTGAAGTAAATCAGTGAACCTTGACTTACATATTCTTATCAGTCATAAAGAAGAACTACTGTGTAATAATGGGATGATCAGCCCATAACCACTAAGTTTATGAGCAAGTTTGACATGTTAGATGAAAACATGTACAGTGGTGTATACTATATTAATATATTAATATTTATTTGAATATGACAATTAATTAAATGACAAAATATATGCTTCAAAGTTACATGCAGCATATTAAAAACACATATCCAAACTCTGATCTCCATTAAACCTATGCAATTCAGTTGAAATAAATAATTAGGGTCAGTGAGTTAAAACCCAAGGAGGACATTCTGGGTCACAAGAGAGTCTTAGGACTTGTCTATAAGGTGCATTAGTGTGCACCAGGAAGATGTAACTTCTAATGCACATTAGCATGTCACGCACTAACTGGCCCCTATGGACCCTGCTGGCATGCATTGAAAGTTCTGTAGTGATAGGGAACTTTTAGTGCTTTCCACTAGGGTGCACAAGAGCCAGTTAATGCACACTAAAATGTATACATCTCTGGAGCAGACAAGCCCTTAGGCACCTAATTTTAGGCACTACTGCAAAACCTCCACTCTGCTGCCACTCTACATTTACACAACAGCATCTGCATTTCTACTCAAAACTACCAATCACAACATAAAAAGAAAAGGAGTACTTGTGGCACCTTAGAGACTAACAAATTTATTAGAGCATAAGCTTTCGTGAGCTACAGCTCACTTCATCGGATGCATTTGGTGGAAAAAAACAGAGGAGAGATTTATATACACACACAGAGAACATGAAACAATGGGTTTATCATACACACTGTAAGGAGAGTGATCACTTAAGATAAGCCATCACCAGCAGCGGGGGGGGGGGGGGAAAGGAGGAAAACCTTTCATGGTGACAAGCAAGGTAGGCTAATTCCAGCAGTTAACAAGAATATCAGAGGAACAGTGGGGGGTGGGGTGGGGGGGGAGAAATACCATGGGGAAATAGTTTTACTTTGTGTAATGACTCATCCATTCCCAGTCTCTATTCAAGCCTAAGTTAATTGTATCCAGTTTAAAATTAATTCCAATTCAGCAGTCTCTCGTTGGAGTCTGTTTCTGAAGCTTTTTTGTTGAAGGATAGCCACTCTTAGGTCTGTAATCGAGTGACCAGAGAGATTGAAGTGTTCTCCAACTGGTTTTTGAATGTTATAATTCTTGACGTCTGATTTGTGTCCATTCATTCTTTTACGTAGAGACTGTCCAGTTTGGCCAATGTACATGTCAGAGGGGCATTGCTGGCACATGATGGCATATATCACATTGGTAGATGCGCAGGTGAAGGAGCCTCTGATAGTGTGGCTGATGTGATTAGGCCCTATGATGGTATCCCCTGAATAGATATGTGGACAGAGTTGGCAACGGGCTTCAAAACCAGACTCCAACAATAGACTGCTGAATTGGAATTAATTTGCAAACTGGATACAATTAACTTAGGCTTGAATAGAGACTGGGAATGGATGAGTCATTACACAAAGTAAAACTATTTCCCCATGGTATTTCTACCCCCCACCCCACCCCCCACTGTTCCTCTGATATTCTTGTTAACTACTGGAATTAGCCTACCTTGCTTGTCACCATGAAAGGTTTTCCTCCTTTCCCCCCCCTGCTGCTGGTGATGGCTTATCTTAAGTGATCACTCTCCTTACAGTGTGTATGATAAACCCATTGTTTCATGTTCTCTGTGTGTGTGTATATAAATCTCTCCTCTGTTTTTTCCACCAAATGCATCCGATGAAGTGAGCTGTAGCTCACGAAAGCTTATGCTCTAATAAATTTGTTAGTCTCTAAGGTGCCACAAGTACTCCTTTTCTTTTTGCCAATACAGACTAACACGGCTGCTACTCTGAAACCTTTAATAGATGTGAACCCCAAGGGTGTATATTACAAGGTAAGCCTAGGCTCAGACTCAGGCTTAAGCCCAAACCTCTCTTCTGTCTACAAACAAATTTCTCAGATGCCGACTTTGACCTACAGTCCTAGGTCCTGTGGGAATGCAGGCTTCGAGCACAAGTCAAGCCTGGACCTAAGATTCACGCTCTATTGCATTGCAGTGTAGATGCATCACCACTGACCCAGGTTCTGTGAGTCTGCCAAAAGTATCCCACAGTCACATGGGCCAGTTTTCTTTGTCCTTTCTATCACAAATTTTTCCAGTCAACTCTAGGGAAAATGGCAGCACCCACCCTCAGCAGCTGAGGGAGTCAGTATTTAACCCTTCCATTGTCTTCTGACCACTAAGCTGCAACCACATCAGCAGAGATGTTCTGTGTTTGCAGTAGAGATTAAACAGAAGTAGACTTTTGCAAAACGTGCTGCTTCATGGTTACAACAGAACAGCCAGATTTTGCTAAATTTCTGGTGCAAGGTTTCCAAATAGTTAATTTCAGTAGGAGTACCAAGAATGACTATGCATACAATGAAATACTGAAGACACTGGCAGCATTGCAAATTTACTGGAACAGTGACCAGTGCAGATGTAACACCAACAGACTGCAGTTGGTGGCAGGTGGAACTGAACTAGGGATCTCTGTAGCTTAGTGCATGAGCCTCTACCATACGAGCTAAAAACCAATTCAATGTTAGCTACGGCTGTAGATCAGACTCATTTAACTCTCTCTAAGTGGTCTTGGTGCCACTAGATCTAGATGGGACAGAACGCCACACCCAGAAGGTGAGTGGGTTACAGAGGGAAAGGACTAAGTGGCTCAAGACCGAGTATGGAAAAACCAAAGACCAGAATTGCATCTTGGGAAACTTGCCGACGTTATGCCTATTTTATGAGGATTTTGACCAAGTGTCAGGCACTTTGCTGAACATGGAGCCAATGGTGATTCATGATGACCTGATCAGCTGGAATGATGCCCTGCAGGTGCCAGAATACACCATGTGGACTGATGGGAGCCAGCAGCAGGCGTCAAGTAAGGACAATAAAATGACGCTGTTGGTGAAACAGGTCTCTGAAGAAGCTTTGCAGCAGGAACCATATTTGGAGGAGTTGTTTGATGCCCTACCTGAGGAATAGCCCATCACAGAGCCTGCAGCAGTTAAGGAAGGTACAGAAACTACCCCAGAGCCTGCTAAGCTTCCATTTCCACTTTAGTGTTTATTAATGTAAAAATGGGAGGGATTTTCATTCTATGAACCAATGAAAAAGTTATTAGATGCCCACCTAGTAGTGTGTATCTGCTAATGGTGGATTCTATGCCAGTAGCTTGATTTCTCTCCTCCCACCCTTCACCACATGAAGTTAAAAATGGTGATCAGGAAATGAAAACAGTAAAAATGTCTTGAAAGTGATTTTTTTACAGGAAATGTACAGATTTTTGCTAGGATATTCCTGTGTCTAAAAAATAATAACCTTACACAACCATGCCTGTAAGTATATGTAAGCCCCAAGGAAATTACCTAGATTCCTGGGACTCTGTCTGCTGGTAGCTCAGGGAGAGGCACACTGTCCCTGGTAGAGAGGGGGAGCCAAGGCAGACTCAGAGTCCACTCAGCAACCAATAGTGAGTGAGATGCCCCTCCGAGGACGTTCAGGAAAGGGGAGAAGCCATTTTTGAGTCAGTCTGGAGCCAGCCAGGGCAAGGGCAGGACTAGCTGTGCGGGGAGCTGGTGAGTACCAGGCCTGCATGCAGGGTTCCCCCTGGAAACTGGCCTCTAGGGACCTGAAAGCAAGATCCATCTGCTGGGCTTTTTCTTCTCCACTGATGAGTCTCAGTTTGTAGAGTTTTGCTGGGAAACTTTCCCAGACAGGCTGAGTTAGCCCTCCAGCTCCCTAGATGAGACCAGTCACCACATGATCAGCTCTGCTCTGTCTGCTAGTTCAGGGCTGCTGCCTGCTGTGAGTGTGTCTGGGTGCTGGGATAGGAGACGACAGTTTGGATTGTAGTACAGTTGTGTAACTCACACCTTGTGCCCTGCACCCCTTTGTGGTGAGGGGAAATCCTGGGGCCGAAGCAGCCTGCTTCCTGCCTGAAGAGGATCCCTGCCAGCAGAGATCAGCCCATCTGCAGTGACTGAGGAGTCCAGAGTCATCTCTGAACCTGAGGATCATTCATGGAGTTTGTGAGTGCACCATCTTTTAGTTAGTCAGTCAGGGAATTTGTTTTGGGGACCCCCCTACTCCCTGAACTATGTCCTCAAGCCAGAGAGTAAGAGTTTGGGGATTTTATAACCTGCTGCATATTAAACCTGTGGAGGGATTACCACCTTCTCACACTTGTGAGTCCTTTGGGCTGTATTGAACCCAGTCAGCCACACTGCTAAACCACTGCAGAGAAGAATTTTGTGGTCATAGGTCATCAAGGACCACAACAAAGTACATGTACCAACAGGCACTAATCTTATTTTTGCTACATCAGGTCCCATGACTGGGGAAAGTCACGGATATTATCAGCGTGGGCACCGGTGACGCTAAAAATAGTGTTTTACCCTGTTATGTATATTTGTCTCCCGTTTAATATAATTATTGTGTTGAATATACTGTATGTGTTTGTGTTATTTCTTGGAAGTCTCCAACTATCTGGCAAGTAAGTGGGGATTACCCTGTGGTTAGAGTTTTCCTTCCAAGCTGTCCTGGTGACCCTGCCAGGAAGGAATGAGGGGGTGGAGGCACCGCCAAATAAATTCATAGGAAAAAATAAAGAAGATACATCCTGCTGAGTGGGTGGCAGGATCCAGAAGAACCCAGACCTGAACATCAAAACCTGTAAGTAGATTGGCATTAAAGAAGGTAACCGGGTAGAGAGGGGGTACTACATATATAATCACTCAATGGTGTAACAAACCACCTAGAAACAGTGAAATGTGGTAGTGGGGAGGGAGGTGGAAATGTGTTCCATTCACAAATCTAGTCCATTTCAGGTAAAGGTATCCATGCAGTTCATAGGTGACGAAATAATTTGTCCCAAATTTGACTGGGGATTGAAATTTTGTCCACAAATGTGTTGGCAAGGAGAGAAGGTTAGGAGGATGGCTGTGGAGTTCTATGTGTATACATGCAGCCATAACAGGCTGAACCATGTAGAAGCTGGTACATCATCCTGTTTATTCCTTCAGGAATTCTGACCTAATCCTAGGAACTGATAGCTGAAAACTTTTCCTGAAGCAGGAACTCCAGATAAGTAGTCACATTTGGGGGAAGGGAGAGTTTTCCACCAACACATCAATAGCTGACCACCCCAATGCACTCATACATGTGTTGCTCAGTCACTATATATTTGAATACTTAGGCTGCATTTATTGCAGGGTTCCACTAACAGCTTGGAATAAAATCTACCTTTGCCAGTCAAGTGCTACAAGAACTGTTATGTCCTCCAAAATGTGAAAGGCTTGAAATAATGGACAAATCTTTTGTAGCAAGGTCACTGACAAGCCCGCTCCTCCCCTGCCCACCAAGTAATTCTTCAGTTTTCACGGGGAAAAAAACAGCCTGGAATTTTTAACTAACCATTGTCTCTGCATTTCTTTCACTGTGACTAACCAGGCTGTGTCCAGGGAGTTTCTGTGGTCTGAAGCATACCCCTCACAATATACTGAAGTTCAGTTTGGAAAAGTAACATTTTATGTGCTTAAAGTCCACAAGGATTTTTCTTTGTCTCTGTGTCTTGTCCTATTCAAGACCCCTTGACCTCTATTGGCTGCAGTACCTCCACATCTCACTCACACTGCAGCAGAAGCCTGGGCCAATGTACCTTCATGGACTGCTCAAGGAGACAGCATTCCTGTCAGGAACTTACAATGGAAGTTGTGGAGAGGGCTGACAAGCAGGTCTAGTACCAACGATCGAGGAACTTACAGCTAGAGGAAAGACGTGGAGAGAGATGAGAGGAAAGGCTCAGGCTGGCTGCACAGCTTGAGGACAGGGTTTCAGTGTAGCAGCAGGCACGTGCTTTACAGTTTGTGGAAAGGGAACAGTGGCCAAAGGATGAGGACAAAACTCAGCAGAAAGAACTGTTTTAGCTGCTGATATTCCTAATTGCTGAAAGAGTACCAATTCCTGCTGCATCACCCATACCACAACCTCAGCCCCTTGTGCGGTCCCCTGGGATGCAGTCCAGAAGCAACCTGGACAATTCCATGGCTCAGTGGCCTAAGCAATCAGGACCCATAGCAACTGAGCAAGATCATTTTGCCCCATGCAGTCCTCCATATTGATCCCTGCCTCACAGATGCTTCTACTCCTATCCTCCTGTGCCAAGTGTGCAGCAAACGGGAAAAGAATGGAAAGGAGAATGAGGTCCCATGCAATGGTAGGGGGGTTCTTTTTGCATATGGTTTGCCTGTTTTCACTTGTTGATGAAAATTTTTGTTTGACTGGTTTTGGTTTTGGTTTTGATGGTTCTGTTGCTCCTGGTGTTTTGGTGTGGTAATGGCAGCTGTCCTGGCTGGCAATGGGTTAATGCTGTAGTTTTCTAATACATGTTTATAAATAAAGCTTTTAATTTTCATCATATCATACAATAAAAGAAAAATAAACACATAATCAGGGATCATTAGGAATTACTATGTAAACACTAATCCATAATTCAATCATTTCCTTACATTACTGTTTACATTAGATACAGCCACTGTTGGAATGCAGGTTACTGGGCTAGATGGACCACTGGTCTAATCCAGTATGAGCATTCTAATGTTCTTAATTCAGACTTTGAATGACCCTCCCCCCACACACCCCCTATTTGATAAGTGATCAGGTCATTCATAAATACCCACACTACTCCAAGCACTGAAACCCTCCTAAATCAATGAGACCATTCCCTTGCTCCCAAACACATTCATAAATTTACTATTCTCCCTCTTCCATTAGGCACTCCAAGTCCACAATTTGAGAGCACAAAGCATCCCTGACTTCTGTTACCTGGAGGCATCCAGCTCCAGTTATGATAGGTGTACTTTCTGGCTGAGTGTACTGATTCAGTGGCCCATCACTGTGATTTGTCCATTCAGGAGCGAAAGGTTCACCTCTGGCTTCACAGAGATTTTGAATAGCACAGCAAACTACAGTAATGTGGACAGCACAAATGATACTGTTGTGCAAACTGGCCTGTAGACATCTCCGTTGAGATTTCAATCTGTCAAAAGCACATTGAACAACCTGAGAGTGTAATTAAACCCTCTTTTGCCAGGTCATCTGCAATCAGGGTCTGATTTAATAAGCCAGGGCAAAAGAGGGTATGTGGGGTCCCCTAGAATAACAGTGGAGATGTTAACTCTGTTTATGACAACGTAATTTGGTGGGAATATTGTCCCAGCCTGTCCATGAATGTAGATCCTTGATTGGCAAAAAACCCTATCATTCTGAACTTTTCCAGTGCAACCTACATTAACATTTATAAAACAACAACTGTGGTCCACAAGGACCTTCATAACAATGGAGAAATACCTGTTGAGGTTTATGTACTCATGTACTACTTAAGAAAGGCAAACTTTGGGCATATGAGTCCCATCAGTGGCTCCAGTGCAGTTTGGAAACTCCATTCTCCCAAAGTCACTAATAGCTTCATGAATATTTTTTTATTGCCCACCCCTTTGGGCTAAACCACACACGTGGTTGCCTCAGAAACATCCACCACCATTTTATCCACAGTCAAATTTCCAATACCAATTGGTTGGCAATGGACCTGTATCAGTCTGGGGTAGCCAGCTTGCAGAAAGATATAGCAACCCGCTTTTGAAGAAGCAACGCCACTGTCATGCATGGAGTCTGGGCTATGGTTGATTTCACTCAGATCTGCATACTGCAGTGTGGATCTCAGAGCAGTGGAAGCCAAGGTTAGGAAATTCTTAATGTATGATTAACAATCAATTCAGACATTCAAGCCCTGGGTTCTATTACGCAGGGTCAGCTAACTTGAGTCCCAGTAACCATGGGCTTACATTGCAGTATAGATAACCCTAAGATTCTTACCAATGTCTATTGTTAAGTACAATTAAGAATTAACAGTGTCCAGTGTGTGTGCACTATAAAAAGAAAATAATTGTTCAGATAGATTCTTCAGCTTGGCATAGAAGCTATGTACCAGTGTAACATTCATGTTATGTATGGCATGATCAATAACAGTGACTCATGAGTAACTTACTTATGGCTGTCATCTGCAAGACTTTTAAAAACAACCTGAATCACTTCACATTTATGCAGCTGTTTCCTCAACTGACAACGAGAGCATAACATCTTTTTATAGCTCATTGAATGCCAATTTTCTGTAATTTTCTACATGCCATGCATTGTTTCTTCACTAGTATTATATAACGTCTATAAATAATACAAAATGGAATATTTTGTGACATTTATGAATAAAATTGATCTTCTTTAGTTACAGACTTTGAGGGGGGGAGTCAATTACTATGCACTACTCTTTTACTCCAGTATTTGCCACAATCTGTGGGGGGTTTTCAGCAAAGAGTTACACAAGCAGAAAGAGATCTGATTTCTTTCTTTCTTTCCTTTTATTTTTCTTTCTTTAGGGATTATTAGTGTTTGTGTAAAGTGCTAATCTGATAATGCTAATCTGATAATCCTACAGAGTGAAAGTAGCAGAAGTCTCAACTTTGTCATGCTGCCCTGTACTGTACATGTGACTCAGACCTAACGTAGAAGGAACAAAAAATGTTCAATCTCCATTTCCATTCAAATCCTTGATTTCAGTGGACTAGTCAAAAAGACTCAGTTTTGCAGTTGTGGTATGACCACTGTTCCTTTTAGTAACTGGATTGAGACCACTATGTTATGTAATGTATGTCAATTTAAGTCTTTACTAAGTTGAACTTGTTCTAATTGAAAAGGAGGACTTGTGGCACCTTAGAGACTAACAAATTTATTTGAGCATAAGCTTTTGTGAGCTACAGCTCATTTATGAAAGGTTCCTTATTCCATTAAGTTTCTTCCTACAACAGATTGATGCTCTGTTGCTAGGTAATTCTAAAACAAATTATTCTGATACTTTATTCAATAGTTTGATATAAAGTTTTCCCTGTGAATAAAAGTCTCCTACATGAAGATAAATGTATATACATTTTATCTAATTAGGAATTTTTTTTCATATCTCTGAAATGTAGGCTATAAAGGACCAGAGGGAAAAGCTTCCTTTTAAATATTCAGAAATTCTTCTTCAAAGCTGTACATGTATTAATTGAGTATGTATTGAGTGTTTTCCTTTTCTTGTGGTGGTATGGAGAACGCACACATTAAATCTTTTACACGCTAAGCAATTTTAATTTAAATAATAAGATAATGGGCTACATCTAAGGGATGTGGTCTGCAGAAGAGAAGATTGAGGGGGATTTGATAGCAACCTTCAACTACCTGAAGGAGGATTACAAAGAGGATGGAGCTAGGCTGTTCTCAGTGGTGGCAGATGACAGAACAAGGAGCAATGATCTCAAGCTGCAGTTGGGGAGGTGTAGGTTGGATATTAGGAAAAACTATTTCACTAGGAGGGTGGTGAAGCACTGGAATGGATTACCTAGGGTGGTGGTGAAATCTCCATCCTTAGAGGTTTAAAGGCCCAGCTTGACAGTGCCCTGGCTGGGATGATTTATTTGGTGTTGGTCCTGCTTTGAGCAGGGGGTTGGACTAGATGACCTCCTGAGGTCTCTTCCAACCCTAATCTTCTATGATTCTATGAGTCTATGATCTCAAAATTAAATTAAGGAAAATAAAGATAAAAGCCTAAATTCTAAAGCAGCGTAAATTACAGCCTCTTCTACTAATAACCTAGACTACTTAGCTAGTGTCCCCTAGAGCTATTTACACACACTTTAGACATGTAAATGGGTTGAAATTAATATAATTTACACATCAGGGTTCTGGAAAAAATTCTAAAATGATGTAATTGAAAATAGCTGTCACTCTTTAAAATACACCATATTTTTCATCGGGGCTAGATTAAGGCATTTTGTAACCCTGCTGTCTAGTTCCTTATTGAGGTTGTAGCAACAGCCCCTCCACTAGCATGTTGGGCTAGTGGGAGTTCTTTGAACAGGATGGTGCCTCTGCCCTACTCAAGCTAGTGCTCCCTGTCTACACTGCACTATAAACCCACGGTTTGAATTCAGGCTCAAGACTAAACTCCCCTTCCATCTATACACAAATCAAACTAATCCAGGGCTTGGACCCAGGGTCCAGGACCACATAGTGCTGAGTTCAAGCCCTATTGCTTTGCAATGTAGATGCAGCCTCACTGGACTCATGCTCTGGGAGTCCACTAAAAGTATCCCACAATCCCACAGACCAACTTTCTCTGTTAAGTTTGGTGGACAATCAATTTTTCCCACATTGCACCATGAACAAAGGACTAGAGCTGCCACATCTTGGGATGGTACTTGGAGGTCTGAGATATGGGTGGTTGGGCTTAGGCTTGCATAATACAGTAAAGACACTGGAATCCCCAGGTTTGAAACCTTGGGTCAAATACTCCTAAAGTGGGGTTACAGATGAGTGTAGATGCTCTCAAGCCCTAGGTTAACAAACTAAGCTGCTAACTCAAGTTCTACTAACCTTGGCTTACCACAAGTCTTAAAATGGGCTTATCTCCATCCCAAAGAAGGAAGGATTCAGCCCCCACCTGAGCAGATAACTCTGTGTACATAATAGAGGCTGCTGATGACACCATTTCAGCAGAGTCTCCTCATAATTTTACTAGTATGGAGAAGTCCACTTTTTCATTACAAAAAAGTTTATTGCAATGAAGTGTCACTGTAAGAGGAGTGAAAGTGTTTAGCATTTTTCTTTTTAAAGTCTTTAATTAACAGACATTTGCAGTTTGTCTTAAAAAAATCAGATGTACATTTCAAGGAATTTGAAACTGACAGTTTTGAAATTCTTGATTTAAGAACATAAGAATGGCCATTCTGGCTCAGATCAGTGGTCCATCTGGCTCAGTATTCTGTCTTCTGATAATGGCCAATGCCAGATGCTTCAGAGGGAACACACAGAATAGGACAAATTATTGTGTGATCCACCCTCTGTTATCCAGTCCTAGATTCTAGCACTCATAGAATCATAGATATCAGGGTTGGAAGGGACCTCAGGAGGTCATCTAGTCCAACCCCCTGCTCAAAGCAGGACCAATCCCCAACTAAATCATCTCAGCCAGGGCTTTGTTAAGCCTGACCTTAAAAACCTCTAAGGAAGAAGATTCCACCACCTCCCTAGGTAACCCATTCCAGTGCTTCACCACCCCCCTAGTGAAAAAGTTTTTCCTAATATCCAATTTAAACCTCCCCCACTGCAACTTGAGACCATTACTCCTTGTTCTGTCATCTGCTACCACTGAGAACAGTCTAGATCCATCTTCTTTGGAAACTTCTTTCAGGTAGTTGAAAGCAGCTATCAAATCCCCCCTCATTCTTCTCTTCTGCAGACTAATCAATCCCAGTTCCCTCAGCCTCTCCTCATAAGTCATATGTTCCAGTTCCCTAATCATTTTTGTTGCCCTCCTCCGGACGCTTTCCAGTTTTTCCATATCCTTCTTGTAGTGTGGGGCCCAAAACTGGACACAGTACTCCAGATGAGGCCTCACCAATGTTGAATAAAGGGGAACAATCACGTCTCTTGATCTGCTGGCAATGACCCTACTTATACAGCCCCAAAATGCTGTTAGCGTTCTTCAGAATATCCAGAACATGGGGTTGCATCCCTGACTATCTTGGCTAATAGCCATTCATGGACCTATCACCCATGAACTTATCTAATTTTTTTTTATCCCAGTTGAACTTCTGGCCTTCATATCCCCTGGCAACAACTTTCACAGGCTGACTGTGCGTTGTGTGAAGAAATATTCCTTTTGTTTGTTTTAAACCTGCTGCTTATTACTTTTATGGGTGTCCCCTGGTTCTTGTGTTATGTGAAGGGGTAAGTAATACTTCCTTATTCACTTTCACCATACCATTAATTATGTTATAGACTTCTGTCATATCCCCACTCAGTCATCTCTTCTCCAAACTTAACTGTCCCAGTCTTTTTAATCTCTCCATAGACCTAATAATTGTTGTTGTCCTTCTCCAAACAATACCAGGCAAACTGGTACCAGGCATACCAGGGATTTATATAGTGAGATTATGATATTTTTTTATCTTTTTATCTTTTTTTATCTGTCTTATTATCTATCCCTTTCCTAATGGTTCCTAAAATTCTGTTAGCTTTGTTGACTGCCGCTGCACATTGAACAGACGCTTTCAGAGAACTATCCATAATGACTCCAAGATCTCTTTATTGCATGGTAATGGCTAATTTAGACCCCATCATTTTGCATATATAGTTAAGATTCTGTTTCCAATGTGCATTACTTTGCATTTATCAACTTTGAATTTCACCTGCTATTTTGTTGACCAGTGATGCAGTTTTGTGAGATCCCTCTGTAACTCTTCACAGTTTGTTTTAGACTTAACTATCACCTGCAAACTTTGCCAACTTACCGGTTACACCTTTTTGCAGATCATTTATGAATATGTTGACTAGCATTGTTCCAGTATAGGTGGGGGACCCTGTTATTTATCTCTCTCCATTGTGAAAATTGATCATTTATTCCTACTCTCTTTTAACCAATTATTGATACAGGAGAGGCTCTTCTTCTTATCCCATGACTGCTTACTTTTCATAAGGGCCTTTGTGAGGGACCTTGTTAAAGGCTTTCTGAAAGTCAAAGTTTACTGTATCCACTGGATCACCCTTGGCCACATGTTTGTTGACCTCCTCAAGGAATTCTAATAGATTGGTGAAGCATGATTTACCTTTACAAAAGCCGTGTTGAGTCTTCCCTAACAAATCGTGTTCATCTATGTGTCTGACAGGAGAGATTCCAGAGGACTGGAAAAGGATAAATATAATCTACAAAAAGGAAAATAAGGACAACCCGTGGAATTACAGATCAGTCCATTTAACTTTAGTACCTGGAAAAATAATGGAGCAAATAAGTAAGCAATCAATTTCCAAATACCTAGAAGATAATATAATGTAAAGTAACAGTCAGCATGGATTGTCAAGAACAAATCATGTCAAACCAATCTTCTAGCTTTCTTTGGAGAACAAGTCTTGAGGATAGGGGAGAAGCAGTAGTTGTGGCATATCTTGATTTTAGGAAGGCTTTGGATACTGTCTTTCATGACCTTCTCAGAAACAAACTAGGGAAATACATCCTAGATGGAACTACTATAAGGTGGGTGCATAACAGGTTGGAAAACCATTCCCAGAGAGTAGTTATAAGTGGCTCACAGTCAAGCTGGAAGGGCAAAAGAAAGCAAACATCATTCTGGGATGTATTAAAAAGTGCATTATAATCAAGATACAAGAAGTAATTATTTCACTCTACTCCATGCTGATTAGACCTCAGCTGGAGTATTGTGTCCAATTCTGGGTACTACATTTCAGGAAAGATGTGGAAAAAATTAGAAAAAGTCAAGAGAAGAGCAACAAAAATGATTAAAAATATAAAAAAAACACATAGCCTATGAGGGAAGATTGAAAAATTGGGGTTGTTTAGTCTGGAGAAGAGAAGAGTGAGAGAGGACACAATAACAGTTTTCCAATACATAAAAGGTTGTTACAAGGAGGAGGCAGGTAAATTGTTCTCCTTAACCTCTGAGGATAGGACAAGAAGCCATGGGCTTAAATTAAAGCATGAGGAGTTTAGGTTGGACATTAGGAAAAACTTCCTACCTGTCAGAGCAATTAAGCATTGGAATAAATTGTCTAGGGAGGTTGTTGGAATTTTTGTTATTGGAGATTTTTAAAAGCTGGTTACATAAACACCAGTCAGGGATTGTTTAGCTAATACTTAGTCCTGCCATAACTGAAGGGGACTGGACTAGATGACCTCTCGAGTTCCCTTCCAGTTCTATGATTCTGTGATAATTCTGTTCTTCACTACAGTTTCAACCAATTTGCCTGGTATTGAATTTAGGTTTACCGGCCTCTAATTACTAGTATCACTTCTGGATTCTTTAAGAAATCTTTAAAAAAAAAGGTGTCATATTAGCTACCCTCCAGTTATCTGGCACAGAGACTGATTTAAGCAATAGGTTACATACCACTTTTAGTAGTTCTCCAATTTCCTTCAGAACTCTTGGATTAGTATAATCTCATTCTGATGATTTATAATTAATCAGTTTGTTCAATTTATCAGTTTGTTCTAAAACCTCCTGTACTGACACCTCAGTCCAGGACAGTTCCTCGGACATGTCACCTAAAAAGAATGGCTCAGGTGTGGGAATCTCTGTTACACCCTCTACAGTGAAGGCCAATGCAATGAATTCATAGACTCATAGAGTGAAAGGTCAGAAGGGACCGTTATGATAATCTAATCTGACTTCCTGCGCATTGTAGGCAGCAGAACCTTGCCCACGTATTTCTGTATTAGACCCATAACCTCTGGCTGAGTTACTGAAGCTTTCAAATTATGATTTAAAGACTTAAAGTTAAAAGTGAGTCAGCCATTTACACTAGTTTAAACCTGCAAGTGACCCAGGCCCCACGCTGCAGAAGAAGGCGAAAAACCCCTAGGCTCTCTTCCAATCTGACCTGTGGGAAAATTCCTTCCTGACCCCAAATGTTGTCAATATTGTGGAACCTGAGCATGTGGATAATTTGTTTATTTTCTCCACAGTAGCCTTGATCACAAGCCATGTAAAAACCATGTAAAACCATGTAAAATATCTAGAAATCCATTAGAGTAATTCAGGATTCTTACTGTACTTTATTCAAATTGAATACCCTTATTTACATAAATAGGACCATGAGTGGTCCCATGGGTTTCAGTAAGGTCATTTGAGGGGTAAGATATTCTTGATTACTATAGGAATCTGTCTCTAAGTGGTGTTTCACTCTGCTGAGTTCATTATATACATTCTAGAGCGACTCCTTATATTTGCCATTAAAGTGTATACATAAATCAGAGGGCAAAAACTTTAAAATCCATTTCCCACATGAGATTTTCCTTCATTTCCTCCTATCTCTTTATAAATTGGAGTAATCAATTAGCAATATTTACTAATTTCTCTTGAGAATAGTCTGATGTTTGCATGTAGAAATGTTGGAATCAACTTTTTAATAAAACACCTTTTTTAAATTGTTGCTTTAAAACATTTTTATATATGGTAAGAATTGAACATAGGGAGTTTTTAGGCATTTATTAATCTTTATATATTTATGTAAATACATTTGTTAAAGTTCCTTTTCCCTTTAGAGCTTCCATTACTTCTTACTCTTTTTGCACTTTCCTTTTTTTCTTCTGATGTTCTGTTAGTCACATTCTGTGGTACTCTAGGTTCTCAGCAATGTAGTTTATCTCTAGCAGCAGATCCCTCAGAAATTCCCCTGACAAATTACCTCCATAAACTGCAGAATGGTTCCTTGTCAACTTTTTAACTCTTCTCTGCCAGTGAAAGGAAGCTTGTATATATATATGTCTCTACCTAATTCTTGAATTTCTTTCCCTGACACTTCATTTTAGACTTATATGTAGTGGATATTTAGATTCCTGGAACAGTATTTTAAAAAAATCAATTTTGAGACTAGATTTACCTTTATGATAGATGATAGATAAGGAAATTTTAAGATGATGTCAGACTGGAGGGAGGATGAAAAAAATAAAACCTATATACAAAAATTGGTTTATCTGAGAAGTGTTTCTAAAAGAGCTGAATAGTTCTTTGATTGAAACCTTTTTGTATTTTTGCACATCAAGGAAAATATGTGAACACTTTGCATGCTGATTTCATTACCTACCCAGAAATCTTATTATGGGTCTTCCCTCTCCACAGTGCTTGAAGGGAAGCCCCAACTGACTGATAGTGTCAGCTAGGTTCCACTCACTGGGAAATTCTAGCTGTCAGTTTATTTAGATCTTTACTATCCTACAATAATAGAGCACCCATTCAACACTCAGGGCCAACACCCTTCAGAATCTTTTAAAAATACACTAATAATTAAATAGACTCCTCAATTACCTAGATGAAATCAAACAACACAGTAACAACATCAAACCAACAAGAACTATACACAAAACCCCTATAGCATCACTATCTAGCCCTATGCAATACCCATCTCTTCACAGAAAACGGAGAAAAGTGGGCCTTTCAACATGCCATGAGCACTGACAAACTCAAGCTGGTAAGGACTTAGGACACATGAGAATTCCGTAAGTCTGGAACTGGGGACTCTGTTCTGTCTCCTGTTCGAGTAGAAAGGTGGTCTCAGATGTCCATTACCAAAGTCTTTAAGAAGGAACATTTTTCCGCATAATTGAACATGACTCTATGGGAAAATGTTGAAGTGGGGAGCACCTTTTCTCTCAGGTATCAGTTATTGTCCTGTCCTGTAGGAGATGAAGATATTGAACAAAACCGGCCCCAGAACCTTGGGGCACTCCGCTTGATACCGGCTACCAACTAAACATGGAGCCATTGATCACTACCCATTGAGCCTGACAATCTGGTCAGCTTTCTATAAACCTTATAGTCCATTCTTCCAGCCCATACTTCTTTAACTTGCTGGCAAGAATACTGTGGGAGACCGTGTCAAAACCGTTGCTAAAGTCAAGGAACAACATGTCCACTGCTTTCCCCTCATCCACAGAGCCAGTTATCTCGTCGTAGAAGAAAATTAGATTAATCAGGCATGATTTGCCCTTGGTGAATCCATGCTGACTGTTCCTGAGCACTTTCCTTTCCTCTAAGTGCTTCAGAATTGATTCCTTGAGGACCTGCTCCATGATTTTTCCAGGGACTGAGGTAAGGCTGCCTGGCCTGTAGTTCCCCGGGTCCTCCTTCTTTTCTTTTTTAAAGATGGGTACAACATTAGCCTTTTTCCAGTCGTCCGGGACCTCCCCAGATCGCCATGAGTTTTCAAAGATAATGGCCAATAGCTCTGCAATCACATCCACCAACTCCTTTAGCACTCTCCGATGCAACACATCCGGCCCCATGAACTTTTGCTGGTCCAGCTTTTCTAAATAGTTATGAATCACTTCTTTCTCTACAAAGGGCTGGTCACCTCCACCCCATGCTGTGCTGCCCAATGCAGTAGTCTGGGAGCTGACCTTGTTTGTGAAGAGAAAGGCAAAAAAAGCATTGAGTACATTAGCTTTTTCCACATCCTCTTGTTACTAGATTGCCTCCCTCATTCAGTAAGGGGCCCACACTTTCCTTGACTTTCTTCTTGTTGCTAACATACCTGAAGAAACCCTTCTTGTTACTCTTAACATCTCTGGCTAGCTGCAACTCCAGGTGTGATTTGGCCTTCCTGATTTCACTCCTTCATGCCTGAGCAATATTTTTATACTCCTCCCTTGTCATTTGTCCAAGCCTCCACTTTTTGTAAGCTTCTTTTTTATGTTTAAGATCAACAAGGATTTTACTGTTAGGCCAAGCTGGTTGCCTGCCATAATTATTATTCTTTCTACACATCGGGATGGTTTGTTCCTATAACCTCAATAGGATTCTTCAAAATACAGCCAGCTCTCCTGGGCTCCTTTCCCCCTCATGTTATTCTCCCAGGGGATCCTGCCCATCAGTTCTGTGAGGGAGTCAAAGTCTGCTTTTCTGAAGTCCAGGGTCCATATTTTGCTTATCTCCTTTCTTCCTTGTGTCAGGATTCTGAAGTCAACCATCTCATGGTCATTGCCTCCCAGGTTCCCCTCCACTTTTGCTTCCCCTACTAATTCTTTCCAATTTGTGAGCAGCAGGTCAAGAAGAGCTCTGCCCCTAGTTGGTTCCTCCAGCACTTGCACCAGGAAATTGTCCCCTACACTTTCCAAAAACTTTCTGGATTGTCAGTGCACCGCTGTATTGCTCTCCCAGCAGATACCAGGGTGATTGAAGTCTCCCATAAGAACCAGGGCCTGCGATGAAGTAACTTCCGTTACTTGCCAGAAGAAAGCCTTCTTCACCTCATCCTCCTGGTCCGGTGGTCTATAGCAGACTCCTTTGTTGCTCACAATTCTAAACTGAATCCAGAGGCTTTCAGGTTTTTCTGAAGTTTCATACTGGAACTCTGAGCAGTCATACTGCTCTCTTACATACAATGCAACTCCCCCACCTTTTCTGCCCTGCCTGTCCTTCCTGAACAGTTTATATCCATCCATGACAGTACTCCAGTCATGTGAGTTATCCCACCAAGTCTCTGTTATTCCATTCACATCATAATTCCTTGACTGTGCCAGGACGTCCAGTACTCCCTGCTTGTTTTGAATGTTGAACTCCCATTGAAGTTAAATCCAAACAATTGGAATATGAGCCTTATTTTCATATAGTTCTTTGTAATCTGAGTTACTGAGTGGATTTGTACAGAGATATGACTTGCTTTTCAAAAGGAATATAAAGAGGATATCTGTTATACAAGGGATTACTGACCTTTTCTTTAAACACCAAAAGTTCCAACTCAAAACGTCTGGTATAAATCATTAATTGTGGATCAAAAAATTGTCTTCTGAAAAAACTTGTCACTGATACATCATATTCTTGCTTTTCTGCCAATATATGACTCAGTTTACAAGATGATTTCTTACGTCTTCCATAAACGTTCCCACCCTATCAGCTTGAACCTGCATGGATGTGGTGTTCTGTCCCATCTAGTAGTACCAAGACCAGTTAAAGAGAGATAAAATGAGTCTGTTTTAAAGTGTTAGCTAATAGCCAGTTGGCTTTTAGCTCATGCTGTAGAGACTTAAATACTAATCTACAGAGTCCCCATTTCGAGCCTGCCTGCCAGTGACCAGGATCTGTCGGCGTTACATTAGCAAACTTGGACATACTTGTGACAACATCTGCACATACTGATCTGTATTTATACAAAACATATCTTTTTCCCATGATCACAATAGTGCCATAGAATATTTTCTTATGCAATACAATGTCATTCCTCACTAAGTCTTCCCTAATTATATCAATGCCCACTTGCAGAGCATTTACCCACAGGAAACAGCATTTATTGATATGTTAAAGACAAGATCTTGGTAGTAAAGAGAGCATTAATTTCAGGAACGAAACATCTTCAAGGGAGGAACAACCTAGATACAATTACCAGTATTAGTCTGCACGGATGGCTCCATTTCTCTACTACTTTGCTGGCCCTTAATGCCGCTCTGGGTTCATACATATAGATTTCTTATAGGAACTTTGCTGCCATTGGCAGAGTTCCATTCAGGATCGGTAGCAGTTGCAGCGAAAACCCACAGAGAAACAAACAATTGTATTAATTTCCTCTGGGTATTTTGGATGGAAATCTGGCTAGACTGCAAAATATTGCACAACAGATAGGAGCCAGATGTTGTATCTGGTCCTGGCCTTAGACACTATATAGCCCTGATCCCATAAAACCCCATGGAGAAACAGCCATAGGACTTGAAGGTTGTCAGAGATTATGCCACTTAATTAGCAGCAGTCCCTCTTCCAAATTGGTAGAGGAAATTTTACACATTGAAGTTCCCTTGTAGTTGTCTATATGGAGGGGCTGTTCCATTTCTTAGAAACGGATGGCTTGATTTTCAGAGGTGCTGAGTGCAGCTGGTAGAAAAGTGAAACCCAGTTTTCACTGATTTTTTTTTAAAATTGAATGTTATATTTTTTTTCAATCAGCTCTATAACTCCCACTGAAGTCAATGTGGCTATATGACCTCAGCACCTCTGTAAACAGTCCATTTTTTTAAAGAGAAAACAGTACAAGTTATTTTCTTACATAGAGAGAGGGAACAGATATACAGGATGAGAGAGTGAGAGTCAAGATAGTATAAGTTATAGTGATACTATTATAAATATATGTTATCTGTTTGCAAAGTCACATTATTTTTATAAAGCATGAGCCATCAACATGTATTTTTAAAAGTAACTGTTTCAATGTTTACTTTTCTTTAAAAAAAATAAAAAAATAAAATCCTGCAATATCAGAATACCATGGAAGGAAAATTGGGAAAGAACAATTTTATTTCAGGTTTTCTGGAGTGAATAAAATATGATGTTGTAACATGAGAAATACCTTTTAAAGTCTTCCTTTCATTATTCAAGAGCATGAATTAGAACAACTTTGCGACTGAGGTATCAAACTCATAGCTGGAGTTATTTCTTAAAATCTTATTCTGCACACAATTGTCAGTGGAAGAATTTAGGTTTGACAGGTAAATTCAGCACAGAAGAGGAAGGTGCATGGACTGAATCCACAGATAAAAAGTACCTGCATGATTCATGGAGAAGTGGAAACTTCATTCCAATAACATTGCTTTATGACTTGTGCATCTTCCTAAAAAGGTACCCTAAAATAGATTACATTTTTATTGTTTTAAATATCATCATATATATAATGAAAGAGGGATTCCCCACACAGAAATTTAAATGTCCCCCCCCAAGCAACAAAGAGACAGAAAGAACTCCAACCCCAAAACTTCACTCTTAAATATTAAACACTGTAGGCATATAGTTTTTCTGGGCATAAAGAACTTTCATATGGCTTGATTTGAGTGCAAGGTTAAACTGTAAACAAGGGTATAATAGGTGGTGTGCTGGAGACTGTGTTTTCAGGCTAGTTGAGATAAGTGAAAACACCCTGAACTGATAAGCTTGTAATATAGATAAGGTGAAGACACAAGCGGTTCTTGCATGATCTGCAACGTGATTGGTCCTTACATGTTTGGAGATGTCCAAACCAGTTAGATTCAAGTAGTATAGATGTTAGTTGCTAGGAAAAATGTATATAAACTATAGTGTGTGATATGTTTTGGAATTATTGTATCAACCTGTACCTAAACCCCTGTATCTGGGTCTGGCCAGCATGGGCACAGAGCTTTTACATCCCTGATGAAGTAGCCTGAGTGATGAGCTGGAGTCAAACTGACCTTTTAGATCCCAGTGCAGAGGATGAAGTGTTTTCCCAGAACTGGATGAGGTATTCTGGGTAAGCCAAATGAAAAAGGTCTTGGAGGGAACCCAAATAAAATTGGCTTCCTGTGCTAAGTAAAGCATGGGACCATAGTATATTCTTCCTTTTATAGAAGATATCTGACCCCTCTCTTTTGGCTCAAATAAAGTTACCTCTTTGTCCCTCTGTGCAAGAAGAGTTCCTCAGAAAGTCTAGGTCCAAGGCTAGTCCGGTTTCATAGGCAGACTGATGGCTCCTTCTTTCAATTTGAATTTAAACCTAAAATTTGAAAATTTTCTTTCCTTAATCATTTGACAACTGTTTGACCTGCATTTGTTTCTTGAAAAACAGAAACCCAACAAATGATTCCCTTAAAAAGGACCCAGTTTTGCACTTTTTTCCCCTCAATCCTAACTCAGGGACATCTCCATTTGACTTCAATAGGAGATTTGCCTTAGTCAAAACTAAGGCTGGAATGTCCTCTTTCTTCAGGTATTTTGTATGTTATCTAAATAAGAAGAATCAGAAGGAATAAGACACAGTACTTCTTAGAGTGAAAAGAAAAGTGGAAGTGTATTTTGAAGCTGTCAAGGTTCCTTCCCCACTCTGAACTCTAGGTTACAGATGTGGGGACCAGCATGAAAGACCCCCTAAGCTTATTCTTCCCAGCTTATGTTAAAAACTTCCCCAAGGTACAAACTTTGCCTTGTCCTTGAACAGTATGCTGCCACCACCAAGCGATTTAAACAAAGAACAGGGAAAGAGACCACTTGGAGACATCTTCCTCCAAAATATCCCCCCAAGTCCTACACCCCCTTTCCTAGGGAAGGCTTGATAATAATATCCTCACCAATTGGTACAGGTGAACACAGACCCAAACCCTTGGATCTTAAGAACAATGAAAAATCAATCAGGTTCTTAAAAGAAGCATTTTATTTAAAGAAAAGGTAAAAGAATCACCTCTGTAAAATCAGGATGATAAATACTTTACAGGGTAATCAGATTCAAAACATAGAGAATCCCTCTAGGCAAAATCTTAAGTTACAAAAAGACACAAAAACAAGAATACAAATTCCCTCCAGCACAGCGAATTTACAAGTCAAAAAACAAAGAAAACCTAACACATTTTCTAGCTAGATTATTTACTAACTCTATAGGAGTTGGAGAGCTTGCATCCTTGATCTGTTCCCGGCAAAGGTATCACACAGACAGACAAAACCTTTTGTTCCCCCTCTCCAAATTTGAAAGTATCTTGTCCCCTTATTGGTCATTTTGGGTCAGGTGCCAGCAAGGTTACCTTAGCTTCTTAACCCTTTATAGGTGAAAGGATTTTGCCTCTGGCCAGGAGGAATTTTTTGCATTTTATACAGAAAGGTGGTTACCCTTCCCTTTATATTTATGGCAGAAGCACTTTTTTATTTCATTGACAATTTGTTTTGTTTTATAATGTACTGAAGACCTATCAGAGGAAGAACAGAAGAAAGAGATTTTTGATGTGGATCTAAGTCAAAGTTCATTGGACTAGTCAACAGTAAACCTAGTGTAAAATGATAAATTATAGAAAAGAAAAGTTGACATAGCAATACTAGGTACAGATGTCCCAAGCGAACAGCTTCTGTAGCAACAAGTTAGTCCAAGTTGCATAGGAAAGCCATCACTTCAATTATTGATGTTTGTACATCCACATTTACAGCTGTCCATCAACAGATCATCACTTGACTAATAGCACAGTTGGATTAAATATGAACCTGTCAAGGGGTATAAAAACCTGACACCTGTCTAGGAACAGAAAGATTTTGACAAGTTACCTTGGGTATAAGAAGGTAAAATAGCCCTGCAGTAACAGCCAGTGTGTTTTTGCATGAAGAGACAGTCTCTCTCTCACTTGTAATTGTAAGAAATTGTACAGTTTTAAGGCACCCATCACCACAGTGCTGGAATGTGCACTATGTATACTGATACATCAAATTCTGGGAATGTGAGTCACCTTCTCTTCTTGTCGCTCTCAAACAGATTACATTGCAGTTTTTATTTTATTTTCTTTCTGGTTTTTGAGCAGTTAGGGTTCAAGCTTCTCTGCCTAATCTTGAGAACTAGAAATTTACTTGTATTTTAAAATGAGTTTCACATTAATTAGATGCCAGCTGGGATTTGAAGTAAATCTATCTATTTATCTATCTATCTATCTATCTATCTCAAAGACTTGCAATAAAACAGCAAAAGTTGAAAACATTGTGGGTGAACTAAATTTCCATGTTAATCTTGGCTGTCATAGCTCACAGTTTAACACAATAAATGGGCCTAGATCTGCAGTATATTTTTCATTCAATAAGTGATTGAGCCATGACAACACCACAACCATAATTAAATAGGCAAACAAAATGCAAAGAAGCAAATTATTCACTGGTTATTTACATAATGGTATATTTTCCTTATTTGCAAATCTTTAGATAAAATGTGGCATTTTACTGCAGCACCAATTTAGAGTTCAGAGATAAGGAAAAGTTCAGGTAATCCATTAGCATGATATGCACAGATAATGCTGTTGCTAGAGAGTAGTTATAATTAATTCACTGTCAAGCTGGAAGGCCGAATCAAGTGGTGTCCCACAGGAATCTGTTTTGGGTCGTGGTCTGTTCAATATTCATCAATGACTTAGATAGTACACTTATAAAGTTTTCAGATGATACCAAGAAGGGATGAGTTGCAAGTTCTTTGGAGGATAGGATTAAAATTCAAAATGATCTTGACGAATTGAAGAAATAGGAAGTAAGTAAATAGGATGAAATTCAATAAGGACAATGTAAAGTACTCCACTTAGAAAGGAACAATCAGTTGCACACATACAACATGGGAAATTAAGAACATAAGAATGGCCATACTGGGACGACCAAAGGTCCATCCAGCCCACTATCCTGTCTGCTGACAGTGGCCAATTCCAGGTGGCCCAGAGGGAGTGAACCTAACAGGTAATGATCAAGTGATCTCTCTCCTGCCATCCATCTCCACCGTCTAACAAATAGAGGGTAGGGACACCATTCCTTACCCATCCTGGCTAATTGTCATTAATGGACTTAACCTCCATGAATTTATCCGGTTCTCTTTTAAACCCTGTTATAGTCCTAGCCTTCACAACCTCCTCAGTCAAGGAGTTCCACAGGTTGACTGTGCGCTGAGTGAAGAAGAACTTCCTTTTATTTGTTTGAAACCTGCTGCCCATTATTTTCATTTGGTGGCCCCTAGTTCTTATATTATGGGAACAAGTAAATAACTTTTTCTAATTCACTTTCACTCATGATTTTATATACCACTATCATATCTCCCCTTAGTCTCCTCTTTTCCAAGCTGAAAAGTCCTAGCCTCTTTAATCTCTCCTCATATAGGACCCATTCCGAACCCCTAATCATTTTAGTTGCCCTTCTCTGAACCTTTTCTAATGCCAGTATATCTTTTTTGTGATGAGGAGACCACATCTCAACTCAGTATTCAAGATGTGGGCATACCATGGATTTATATAAGTGCAATAAGATATTCTCTGTCTTATTCTCTATCCCTTTTTTAATGATTCCTAACATCCTGTTTGCTTTTTTGACTGATGCTGCACACTGCATGGACATCTTCAGAGAACTATCCACGATGACTCCAAGGTCTTTCTCCTGATTAGTTGTAGCTAAATTAGCCCCCATCATATTGTATGTATAATTAGGTTATTTTTTCCAATGTGCATTACTTTACATTTATCCACATTACATTTCATTTGCCATTTTGTTGCCCAATCACTTAGTTTTGTGAGATCTTTTTGAAGTTCTTCGCAATCTGCTTTGGTCTTAATTATTTTGAGCAGTTTAGTATCACCTGCAAACTTTGCCACCTCACTGTTTACCCCTTTCTCCAGATCATTTATGAATAAGTTGAATAGGGTTGGTCCTAGGACTGACCACAAGTTACCCCTTTCCATTCTGAAAATTTACCATTTATTCCTACCCTTTGTTCCCTATCTTTTAACCAGTTTTCAATCCATGAAAGGATCTTCCCACTTATCCCATGACAATTTAATTTATGTAATAGCCTTTAGTGAAGGACCTTGTCAAAGGCTTTCTGGAAATATAAGTACACTATGTCCACTGGATCCTACTTGTCCACTTGTTTGTTGACCCCTCAAAGAACTCTAAGAGATTAGTAAGACATGATCTCCCTGTACAGAAACCTGTTGACTTTTGTGCAACAATTTATGTTCTTCTATGTGTCTGACAATTTTATTCTTTACTATTGTTTCAACTAATTTGCCTGGTACTGACATTAGACTTACCAGTCCATAATTGCCAGGATCACCTCTAGAGCCCTTCTTAAATATTGGTGTTATATTAACTATCTTCCAGTCATTACTGCCTAGGAAGTAGCTATCTTCCTTCGTTACTGCCTAGGAAGGAGTATTGTGTAAAAGTATATGGGGATCATAGTGGATCACAAGCTAAATATGAGTCAACAGTATAACACTGTAGGAAGAAAAGAAAACATCATTCTGGGATGTATTAGCAGGACTGTTGTAAGCAAGACATGAGAAGTAATTCTTCTGCTCTATTCCTTGCTGATACAGCCTCAACTGGAGTATTGTGTCCAGTTCTGGGTGCCATATTTCAGAAAAGATGTGGACAAATTGGAAAAAGAGAAGAGCAACAAAAATTATTAAAGGTCTAGAAAACATGACTGAAAAAAATGGGGTTGTTTAGTCTGGAAAAGAGAAGACTGAGAGAGTATGTGATAACAGTTTTCAAGTACATAAGAAGTTATTACAAAAAGGAGGGAGAAAAACTGTTTTCCTTAATCTCTGAAGATAGGACAAAAAGCAATGGGGTTAAATTGCCGCAATTGCAGCAATGGGGTTAAATACTTAGACCTAACTTGAGTGCAGGGAAATGGACAAGGTGACCTCTTGAGTTTCCTTCCAGTCCTAAGATTCTATGATTTTTTATCATGTAAGCTTCCAATCCTGCAACAACATGTATGCTGGCTGAATCCTGCAATGAAGTTAAAGAGGCTCCATTTGGGTGCAGGGCTCTGTCAGCATATATGTTAATGCTAGATTAGGGCCTACAATTTGATATAATACACTATATATGAAGTGGTGAAGGGTTAGAATCATAGAATATCAGGGTTGGAAGGGACCTTAGGAGGTCATCTAGTCCAACCCCCTGCTCAAAGCAGGACTAATCCCCAACTAAATCATCCCAGCCAGGGCTTAGTCAAGCCTGCTCTTAAAAACTTCAAAGGAAGGAGATTCCACTACCTCCCTAGGTAACACATTCCAGTGTTTCACCACCCTCCTAGTGCAAAAGTTTTTCCTAATATCCAACCTAAACCTCCCCCACTGCAACTTGAGACCATTACTCCTTGTTCTGTCATCTGCTACCATTGAGAATAGTCTAGATCCATCCTCTTTGGAACCCTCTTTCAGGTAGTTGAAAGCAGCTATCAAATCCCGCTTTATTCTTCTCTTCCACAGACTAAACAATCCCATTTCCTTCAGCCTCTCCTCATAAGTCATTTTTTCCAGTCCCCTAATAATTATTCTTGCCCTCCACTGGACGCTTTCCAATTTTTTTCAGATCCTTCTTGTTGTGTAGGGCCCAAAACTGGACACAGTACTCCAGATGAGGCCTCACCAATGTCAAATAGAGGGGAACGATCACGTCCCTCGATCTGCTGGCAGTGGTCCTACTTATACAGCCCAAAGTGCCATTGGCCTTATTGGTAACATTGACTCATATCCAGCTTCTCATCCACTGTAACCCCTAGGTCCTTTTCTTCAGAACTGCTGCCGAGCCATTCGGTCCCTAGTCTGTAGCGGTGCATGGGATTCTTCTGTCCTAAGTGCAGGACTCTGTACTTCTCCTTGTTGAACCTCATCAGATTTTTTTTGGCCCAGTCCTATAATTTGTCTAGGTTCCTCTGTATGCTATCCCTACCCTCCAGCGTATCTACCTCTCCTCCCAGTTTAGTGTCATCTGCAAACTTGCTGAGGGTGCAATCCACGCCATCCTCCAGATCATTAATGAAGATATTGAACAAAACCGGCCCCAGACTGATCCTTGGGGCACTCTGTTTGATACCGGCTGCCAACTAGACATGGAGCTATTGATCACTACCTATTGAGCCTGACAATCTAGCCAGCTTTCTATCCACCTTATAGTATATTCTTCCAGCCCATACTTCTTTAGCTTGCTGGCAAGAATACTGTGGGAGACCGTGTCAAAAGCTTTGCTAAAGTCAAGGAATAACACGTCCACTGCTTTTCCCTCATCAACAGAGCCAGTTATCTCATCATAGAAGGCAATTAGATTAGTCAGGCATGAATTGCCCTTGGTGAATCCATGCTGACTGTTTCTGATCACTTTCCTCTCCTCTAAGTGCTTCAGAATTGATTCCTTGAGGACCTGCTCCATG